>NW_004443988.1:15758475-15759858 GCF_000243295.1 Trichechus manatus latirostris | reverse complement strand
GTAGTTTTTGAGCAAGGTGTTGTTCAGTTTCCATGTGTTTGATCCTTTTTCCTTGCTTTTTCTGTTACTGATTTTGACTTTTATGGCTCTATGGTCAGAAAAGATGCTTTGTAATATATCGATGGTTTGGATTCTGTTACAGTTTGCTTTATGGCCTAATACGTGGTCTATTCTGGAGAATGTTCCATGTGCATTGGAAAAGAAATTGTACTTGGCTGCTGTTGGGTGGAGTGTTCAGTATAGTTCTATGAGATCAAGTTGATTGATTGTAGCATTTAGAGCTTCTGTGTCTTTGTTGAGCTTCCTTCTGGATGTTCTGTCTTTCACTGAAAGTAGTGTGTTGAAGTCTTCTACTACTATTGTGGACCTGTCTATCTCTCTCTCACTTATATATATATAT
Source organism: Trichechus manatus latirostris (assembly GCF_000243295.1). NCBI lineage: Eukaryota > Metazoa > Chordata > Mammalia > Sirenia > Trichechidae > Trichechus > Trichechus manatus. The sequence goes on along the minus strand of NW_004443988.1, from coordinate 15,759,458 downwards.
ACGTATATATATATATATATACACATACATACATATACATATATATATACATATACATATATATATATGTATGTATTGTACTTCAGATGCAGGACACTTTCTCATTAAACAGTCAGTACACATACTGTTTTATGACATTGGATAACAACCCCACAACATGTCAACAATCTCGTTTCTCGACCTTGGAAGACCCTTTTCTTTTCTTTTTGGTGAAAATATACATAGCCAAAGTTACACCATTTCAAAAGTTTCCACATGTACAATTCAGTGACATTGATTACATTCTTCCAGTTGCGCTGCTATTCTCACTATCCTTTTCCAAATTATTCTATCACCACTATCTTTAACTCACTAACCCCTACGCATCCCATCAAACCTTTTGAGTTCCTGTTGTCAATGTGATCTCACATACATAATTCTTTTTTTTTTTTTGTACCTTAGATGAAGGATTGCAGAACAGTTTCTCATTAAACACTTAGTACACATATTGCCCTATGACAATGATTAACAACCCCACGACATGTCAACACTGTCCCTTCTCAACATTAGGTTCCCTATCACCAGCTTTCTTGTCCTCTCCTGCCTACTTGTCCTTGTCCCTGGACTGCTGTGCCTCATTAGTCCCATTTTGTTTTATGAGGCTGTGCAATCCCCGGCTGAACAGTGAACTTTGGGAGTGACTTCGCCACTGAGCTAAAAGGCTGTCTGGGGGCCATACTCTCAGGGTTTCTCCACTCTGTCAGGCCAGTAAACGCGATCTTTTTTGTGTGAGTTAGAATTTTGTTCTACATCCTTTTCCAGCTGTGTCCAGGACCCTCTACTGTGATCCTGGTCAGAGCAGTCAGTGGTGGTAGCTGGGCACCATCTAGATGTACTGGACTCAGTCTGGTAGAAACCGTAGTAGCTGTGGTCCATTAGTTCTTTGGACTAATCTTTTGCTTGTATCCTGTTCTCTTCATTCTCCCTTGCTCCCGAAGTGGTAA
>NW_004443988.1:15756558-15757757 GCF_000243295.1 Trichechus manatus latirostris | reverse complement strand
CGGCTCTTATTTCTCTAGGATATATTCTAAGGATTGGGATGGTTAGATCGTATGGTATTTCTATTTCTAGCTTCCTAAGGAAGTGCCATATCATTTTCCAAAATGGTTGTATCATTTTGCGTTCCCACCAGCAGTGTATAAGAGTTCCAATCTCCCTGCAGCCTCTCCAACATTTGCTATTTCCAGTGTGTTTGAATTTTGCCAGTAATGGGGCGAGATGGTATCTCATTGTGGTTTTAATTTGCTTTTCTCTAATGGCTAGTGATCGTGAGCATTTCCTCATGTGTCTGTTGGCCGCTTGAAAGTCTTCTTTGGTGAAGTGTCTGTTCATTTCCTTTGCCCGTTTGTTAATTGGATTATTTGTCTTTTTGTTGTAGAGGTGTTGGATTCTCTTGTAGATTTTAGAGATTAGACCTTTGTCTGACTTGTAATGTTCAAAAATTTTCTCCCAGTCCGTAGGTTCTCTTTTTGCTTTTTTGGTGAAGTCTTTTGATGAGCATTAATGTTTCATTTTTAGAAGATCCCAGTGATCTAGCTTATCTTCTGGGGTTTGTGTGTTGTTGGTTATGATTTGTATCCTGTTAATGCCGTGCATTAGGGCTTCTATCGTTGATCCTATTTTTTCTTCTATGAACTTTATAGTTTTTGGTTTTATATTTGGGTCTTTGATCCAAATTGAATTAGTTTTCATGTATGGTGTGAGGTATGGGTCCTCGTTCATTTTTTTGCGGATGGACATCCAGTTTTGCCAAAACCATTTGTTAAAAAGATTGTCTTTTCCCCACTTGATGGACTTTGGGCCCTTGTCGAAGACCAGGTGACTGTAGGTGGATGAATTTATATCTGGGTTTTCAGTTCTCTTCCATTGGTCAAGGTATCTATCGTTGTACCAGTACCAGGCTGTTTTGACTACTGTAGCTGTATAGTAGGTTCTGAAGTCAGGTAGTGCAACGCCTCCTACTTTATTCTTCTTATTCTATAAAACTTAATACTTATCTGTGGCTTTCTCTGTTACCATATAAAGTTAATGATTAGTTTTTCCATCTCTTTAAAGAATGTTGTTGGTATTTGGATCAGGATTGCATTGTATTTTTAAATTGCTTTAGGTAGAATTGTCATTTTCACAATGTTGAGTCTACCTATCCATGAGCATGGTATGTTTTTCCATTTATGTAGATCCCTTTGGGTTTCTTGCAGTA
>NW_004443988.1:15755066-15756202 GCF_000243295.1 Trichechus manatus latirostris | reverse complement strand
ATTGGTTTTGCATATGTGCCCTTTATTATGTTGAGAAATTTCCCTTCTATACCTATTTTATTGAGAATTTTTATTAGGAATGGGTGTTGGACTTTTTCAAATGCCTTTTCTAAGTCAACTGAGATGATCAGGTGATTCTTTTCTTTCCTTTTATTTATGTGATGGATTGTGTTGATTGATTTTCTAATGTTGAACCATCCTTGCATACCTAGTATGAATACTACTTGGTCGTGGTAATTTATTTTTTGATATGATGCTTAATTCTATTGGCTAGAATTTTGTTGAGAATTTTTGCATCTATATTCATGAGAGATATCGGTCTGTAATCTTTTTCTGTGGCATCTTTGCCTTGATTTAGTATCAGGATTATGCTGGCTTCATCAAATGAATTTGGGATTATCTCTTCCTTTTCTATGTTCTGAAATAGTTTGAGTAGTACTGCTATAAGCTTTCCTCTGAAGGTTTTGTAGAATTCTCCAGAAGCCATCTGGGCCAGGGCTTTTCCTTGTTGGAAGTTTTTTATTTCCTTTTCAACCTCTTCTCTTGTTATGGGTCTGTTCAAATTTTCAACATCACTTTGTAGTAGTTTGTGTAGGTAGTGTGTTTCTGGAAATTTATCCATTTCCTCTAGCTTTTCAAATTTGTTGGAGTATAGTTTTTCATAATACTCTGTTATGATCCTTTTTATTTCAGTTAGGTCTGTTGTAATATTTCCCATTTCATTTCCTATTTGGGATATTTGCATCCACTCCTGTTTTTTTTGTCAGTCTTGCCAGTGGTTTGTCAATTTTGTAGATCTTTTTACAGAACCAACTTTTGGTTTTGTTGATTCTTTCTATTGTTTTTCTATTCTCTATTTCATTTATTTATGCTCTGATCTCTATTATTTCCTTTCTTCTAGTGGCTGTGGGTTTTTTTTTTTTTTTTGCTGTTTTCTTTCTATTTGTTCAAGTTCTGTAGTTAATGTTTTAATTTTGTCCCTTTCTTCTTTTTTGATGTGTGGGTCTATTGCTATAAATTGTCCTCTGAGGACTGCCTTTGCTGTGTTCCAAAGGTTTTTGTATGATGTGTTTTCATTCTCATTTGATTCTAGGAATTTTTTATTCCATCTCTGATTTCTTCTATTACACAGTGGT
>NW_004443988.1:15749961-15754926 GCF_000243295.1 Trichechus manatus latirostris | reverse complement strand
ATCTCAACGTCTTGGATCTTGTTGAGGATTGCTCTGTGGCCTAAGATGTGTTCTATTCTGGAGAATGTTCCATGTGCATTTGGAAAAGAAAGTGTACATTGCAGCTGTTGGGTGTAGTGTTCTATATATCTCTATGAGGTCAAGTTGACTGATTGTGCACTTTAGGTCTTCTGTATCTTCGTTGAGTTTCTTTCTAAATGTTCTGTCCTTTACCAAGAGTGGTGTGCTAAAGTCTCCTACAATTATTGTGGAACTGTCAATTTCTCTTTCAGTACTGTTAGAGTTTGTTTTATGTATTTTGGAGCCCTGTCATTGGGTGTGTAGATGTTTATTATGGTTATATCTTCACGATGTATCATCCCCTTAATCATTAGATAGTGTCCTTCTTTGTCTTTTATGGTGGATTTTGTTTTAGAGTCTATTTTGTCTGAGATTAGTATTGCCACTCCTGCTCTTTTTTGGTAGCTGTTTGCTTGATATATTTTTTTCCATCCTTTTCTTTTTAATAAATTTACATCTTTGTTTCTAAGGTGTGTCTCTTGTAGACAGCATATGGATGGATCCTGGTTTTTTTTACCCATTCTGTCACTCTCCGTCTCTTTGTGGGTGCACTTAGGCCATTTACATTCACTGTAATTATTGATAGGTGTGTTTATTGCTGTCATTTCGTAGTGCTGACATTTTCTTTGTTCCTCTTACTCTCCTGTGCTGAGTTCCTTTTGTTTGTGTTTTTTTTTTTTTTTTCATTTCTTTTGTTTTTGTAGGTTTTGTTTTTACTGAGACTTTATGTTTTTCATCTTTATTTTGATGAATAGCTTTGTTAACTTTTTTTGTGGTTACCTTGAAATTTACCCTTATCTTCCTAGGTTTGAACCAGTCTATTATTACTTGGTCTTGCCTTGCCTTCCTCTCCATTAGAAGTTTCTATCCCTACAATGTTTATTCCTTCTTTTATTGTTCTGATGCTGTTGACATTTACAGATTAACCTCTCTGGTTCCCTGTTGAAATTCTTTTGGTTTATGGTAGCCCTTAAGAGTTCATTTCTTAGGTGAGTACCTGGCTAGTACAATCCTATGTCCTTTATTCAGCCTGTGGTCTGATGTTGTTTTTTCTCAGATTGAAGGACTCCCTTTAATAAGTCTTGTAAGTTTGGTTTGGTTTTTACTTAGTCCCCTAATTTCTGTTTTTCTGGAAATGACCTAATTTCACCATCATATTTCAATGAGAGTTTTGCAGAATATAATATTGTTGGCTGGCAATTTTTTTATTTCAAGGCTTTATATATATCATCCTATTTGCTTTCTTTCCTGCATGGTTTCTGCCAAACCATCTGAGCTTAGTCTTATTGTTTCTCCTCTGTATGTGACTTTTTGTTTTTCTCAAGCAGCTCTCAGGATTCTTTGTTTGTCTTTGGTTTTAGTGAGTTTGATTATGATATGCATTGGTGATTTTCTTTTGGGTTCTATCCTCTGTGGGGTTCGTAGAGTTTCTTGGATGGTCAGCTTTTCATCTTTCATGATATTGGGGACGTTTTCTATCAGCAATTCTTCAGTGATCCTCTCTGTGTTTTCTGTTTTCTCCTCCTGTTCTGGAACTCTGATAACTTGCAGATTTTTGCTTTTGATTATAGCCCACATAATTCTTAGGGTTTCTTCATTTTCCTTCATTCTTTTTTCCGATTTTTCCTCAAACAGAGTTGTATCCAAGTGTTTGTCTTCAATTTTGCTGATCCTATCTTTCATCATTTAAAACCTGCTCCTCAGCCTTTCTATGACACTGTCCATTTCTTAAATCTTGTTGTTTATCTTTTGGATTTCTAATTGTTGTTTTTGTATGATTTCTAGTTGTGAATTTATTTTAGCATTTTGTTCCTGCAATATTTTCTTGACTTCTTCCATTTTTTGTCTGTATTTTCCATAAATTTGTCTGCCTTTTCCATGAATTTGTCTATTTTTTCTCATTTTTGTCTGCTTTTTGCTTCTACTCTTGGATAATTTTTAATATTAGAGATGTAAATTCCCTATCAGTTAACTCTAGTGCCTTTTATTCTACTGGAAAGTCATCTGGTGTTTTATTTTGGACACATACTGGAAACATCCTGTCATGGTTTTGTAAATGTTTTGATATTGTCTGCTGTCTCTGGGGCATTCAGTAGTTATTTTCTTTGTTTATTGATTGTAGATTTGTTTGTTTCGTCCTGCTTTTTTCTTTATTTGGTTATGTCTGAGCAGGCGGGATGTGTGTTCTTTGTTGTTTGCTTGTCTGTGGGCACGATATTTTTCACTTCCTTCTCCAATGGGCAGGGTCAGTCACTCAGGTATGGTACAGCAGGGCAGGTCCATCTGAAGGTGAGTTGCTGGGATGGGTTGTTTGTGGCACATACTAGGGCTGACAGTGAAGCCTGGGAATCAGTGCAGGGAAAGTTCCAGTAGGCCATGCCTGTGCTGCTTGTGAGTGTGCTGTTCAGTGCACAGTGCAGGAAGGCAGGGAGGAGGGGATATTGTGATGTGTGGAGCTAAGATGGGTATGGGAAAGAAGAGAGAGAGAGGACAGAGGAACAGGAGCCAAAAACATATACACTAACAAAAAAAGACTGCTAAGGGAGGTTGCTATTGGAGTGGAGAGATGAGAAACTGATAAATGGGGAAAAACAAAAAAGAAAAATGGTAAAAAAAAAAAAAGTGAGTAAATTGAGAAACTGGAAATGAAGAAAGACAAAAAGGGAATAAGAGAGAGAAGAAAACAAAACAAAGAAACAAGAAAAAAGAAATGCCCCCAGTGATGTCCCTGTGCTTCTGCACAGAGTAAAAGAGTAGCTTCCAAGCAGCGTGGTACTGCCCAGCTAGAAGGGGCTCCCAAACAAAGCAAAGAAAAAGAAAACAAATCAAAGCAGAGCAAATCAGAGCAAACAAAAAAAAAAGGCCCGGCGGTCCCACCAGGGTGGCAGCATGGGCCGGGAGGCAGTTTCACAGTCAAGCAGTGTTTCACAGCCTTTAGGAAGCAGTAAAGATGGCACAGGGAGCCAGGTATTGTGAAAGAAAGGAGGAGGAGGTGGTGAGAGATAAGGAAGAAATCTAAAGAAGTGGGAAAAAGCAACACCAGCAGCCAACAAATGGCACTCAGGGAGTCGGTCAGTGCAGGTGGGTGGAATCCAAGCAACACCAGGGTGAAACGTGTGCTTCCTGGCTAAGAGACTGTCGCTGTGGGAAGCAAAGGAGGCCAAGTGGGGGTGAAGAAGGGTAGGGGGTGGGAAAGCCTGTATCACTGGTTACCGGTTGTTCTGTCTCCTGCTGGAAGTTCCGTGAAGCTGCTTTCTCGTACCCCCTGTTTGCTGATCTCTGATAGGAGTCCGAGATAGCAGATCCGTGCTGCAGTAGCTGATAGAGGACCTCTGCATGTATCTCTGCTTGGTGTCTGTTCTCAGTCAGTTTCTTATTCCAGTCAGTGCTTGGATGAGTTCTTTATCTCTTCATTTGATGCTTAGGGTTTCAGGGTTGACATATGACTCTGTTTGATTTAGTTTTTCAGATCTTTGCTGCAGAGGGACAGTGTGGTGCTTCTGACTATAGTGCCATGTGGCCTGGAAGTCCTCTATCTGTCTTTTCAATGCTATTACAGTTTTATGTATTTTGGAGCCCTGTTACTGGGTGTGTAAATATTTATTATAGTTATGTCCTCTGGGTGGATTGACCCTTCAATCATTATATAGCGTCCTTCCTTATCCTTTCTGGTGGATTTTACTTTAAAGTCTATTTTGCCAGAGATTAATATTGCCACTCCTGCTATTTTTTGAATGTTGTTTGCTTTATGCATTTTTTCCATCCTTTGAGTTTTAGTTCCTTGTGTCTTTAAGTCTAAGGTGTGTCTCTTGTAGGCAGCATACAGATGGATCATGTTTTTTTATCCAATCTGCCACTCTTTGTCTGTTTATTGGTGCATTTAGTCCATTTACATTCAGCATAATTATTGATAGGTATGAGTTTAGTGCTGTCAGTTTGATGTCTTTTTTTGTGTCTTGTTCACAGTTTCTTTGTTCCACTTAATTTTCTGTGCTGAGTCATTTTTCTTTATATATTTTCTTTTCATCTTTTTCATTGTTGTTGATTTTGTATTTGCTGTACCTTTATATTTTTTCTAGTTTTTTATTTTGACTTGTAGATTGTTAGTTTCCTTTGTGGTTACCTTAATATTTACCCCTATTTTTCTAGGTTTATACCAGTCTTTTACTTCTTTATATCGCCTTGACTTCCTCTCCATATGAAAAATCTATCTCTACGTTTTTAAAGTCCCTCTTTTTTGTTTTAATGTTGTCATCTTTTACATATTGACATCTGTTTCTGTATTTTCAGTGTTTTAGCTTTGATTTATTTTTGTGACTTCCCTATCTGGGTTGATATCTGGTTGCTCTGTCCTGTGCTCTGTCTACCGTTGTTATCTGATGTTATTGATTTTCCAACTGGAGGACTCCCTTTAGTATTTCTTGTAATTTTGGTTTGGTTTTTGCAAATTCCCTAAACTTTTGTTTATCTGGAAATGCCCTAATGTTGCCATCATATTTGAGAGACAGTTTTGCTGGATATATAATTCTTTGCTGGCAGTTTTTTCCTTCAAGGCTTTATATATATCATCCCATTGCCTTCTTATGTGCATGGTTTCTGCTGAGTAATCCGAGCTTATTCTTGCTGACTCTCCTTTGTAGATGACTTTTTGTTTATCCTTATCTGCTCTTAAAATTCTCTCTTTATCTTTGGTTTTGGCAAGTTTGATTATAATATATCTTGGTGACTTTCTTTTGGGATCTATCTTAGGCGAGGTTCGATTAGCATCTTGGATAGATATCTTCTCATCTTTCACAATATCAGGGAAGTTTTCTGCCAACAAATCTTCAACAATTCTCTCTGTATTTTCTGTTATTCCCCCCCCCCCCCTTCTGGTACTTCAGTCACTCGTAGGTTATTCCTCTT
>NW_004443988.1:15739659-15749413 GCF_000243295.1 Trichechus manatus latirostris | reverse complement strand
ATATGCCAAATAGGCTGCTCGTGTGAGCTAGTTTAATTATTGGCACTTTTGAAGCTCTGATGTCCTGTCACCAGGTGGTTAGATCTGTTACTAGGTATGTGAGCTCAGGAGTCTGCCCATTCCTCCTGTATGGATTCAGCTCATGTGTCCAGGTAGAGAGCCACCAAGTGTTTGGTGCAGGCTCTCACCTACTGTCCTAGACAGGCATGGGTAATTGGTGTAGGCACAGGCATCTGGCTGCAGCAGGGGGTAACACGCTGAGCAAGGCAGCAGGCTGACGGCTGCCCCTGAGTGTCCAGGAATAAAGCATGTCCCTGTTCCAAGCATGTAGCTGGGCGGGTTTTTCAGCCGGACTATGAGCACCCAGTGCTGTTGGCTGTAAGGACTGGGAGGCACCGCTTATTCTTGGACCTCTGTCGCAGGTGACTAGGAGCCACCAGTCCTCAGACCCCTGATGTGGGTAGGTGAAGACTCTGCTTAATGAGCAGAGCAGTGTGAAATGTCACGAACCTGCCACTTCACAGCTGAAACAGTTGAAGTTAGACTTCAGGTATATAGCCTGTTGTACTGTGGTAATGTGGGCTTACACTGTTGAAATGGGTCAACAGAAGTCTATGCAGGGGGAAAGGCACTCAAAGTCCATGGATACCTTATGCCTGTGCCTAGGCAAAGGAGTTGTGCCTACCCAGAGTTCCTGGCTTAGGGAAGCCGGCTGATTATTTTTTCCCGTTTGTTAATTTGTTCACTCTCCAAGGCCAGAAGAATGTCTCAGGGTGTGTGACGGGTTCTACTTCCAGCCTAGGGACTCAGCAATTGCTGAAGCTGGTCTGCGACCCAGTGCAGAGCAGGGAGCAGGGAAGTAAATGGGAAAGATTTTTTTCCCTCAGGGAGGTGTTTTTGATCTGCGCGGTAGGCCGGATGCATGTACTTATCTTTCGCCAATCAAGGGCTGCCTCTCACTGGTTCTGGACTGCTAAGTAGACTCTCTGCCACTGGGCCTCTCCCAGTGCAGAAAACGCCTTCCGAGCTCCACTGCTTGCCTGCCTCACCATGCTGCACAAGGTGATCAGGTTGAAGAGCTCAGGTTCTCACTAGGTCAGGTCTGGCAACTCCTCACTGCTTCCAAACCATCTCTCCCTCCTCCTGCCACTCAGTCTGGTTCCTCAACTTTGCCTTTGATGTTCAGGGCTCCTAGATTGTCGTATATAATCGATTCACTTGTTTTTTGGGTCTTCGTTATAAGAGGGAACCCAGAAGTGTCTGACTACTCTGCCATCTTTGAGAGTGCTTCTGCACATCCTCTTCTTAATCTGGGTTGAATTTCTGGCTGTTCCTTGTCAATATATTGCTGCAACCACTTTTGAATGATCTTCAGCAAAATTTTACTTGTGTATGATATTAATGATATTGTTCAATAATTTCCACATTCTGTTGGAACACTTTTCTTTGGAACAGGCATAAATATGGATCTCTTCCAGTCGGTTGGCCAGGTAGCTGTCTTCCAAATTTCTTGGCATAGACGAGTGAGCTCTTCCAGTGCTGAATCCATTTGCTGAAACATCTCAATTGGTATTCCATCAATTCCTGGATCCTTGTTTCTCGCCAATGCTTTCAGTGCAGCATGGACTTCTTCCTTCAGTACTATTGGTTCTTGATCATATGCTATCTCCTGAAATGGCTGAATGTCAACCAATTCTTTTTGGTACAGTGAGTTTGTGTATTCCTTTTGTCTTCTTTTGATGCTTCTTGCATCATTTACTATTTTCCCTTTAGAATCCTTCAGTGTTGCAACTCAAGGCTTGAATTGTTTCTTCAGTTCTTTCAGCTTGAAAAATGCCAAGTATGTTCTTCCTTTTTGGTTTTCTATCTCCAGGTTTTTGCACATGTCATTATAATACTTTACTTTGTCTTCTTGAGCTGCCCTTTGAAATCTTCTGTTCAGCTCTTTGACTTCATCACTTCTTCCATTTGCTTTAGCTACTCAGTGTTCAAGAGCAACTTTCAGAGTCTCTTCTGACATCCATTTTTGTCTTTTCTTTCTTTCCTGTCTTTTTAATGACCTCTTGATTTCTTCATGTTTGATGTATGTGATGTCATTCCACAACTCACTTGGTCTTCAGTCATTAGTGTTCAATGCATCAAATCTATTCTTGAGATAGTCTCTAAATTCAGGTGGGATATACTCGAGGTCATACTCTGGCTCTCCTAGAGTTTTTCTAATTTTCTTCAACTTCAACTTGAACTTGCATATGAGCAGTTGCTGGTCTGTTTCTCAGTCGGCCCGTGGCCTTGTTCTGACTGATGATATTGAGCTTTTCCATCATCTCTTTCCACAGATGTAGTCAATTTGATTCCTGTGTTTTCTATCTGGTGAGGTCCATGTGTATAGTCACTGTTTATGTTGTTGAAAAAGGTATTTGCAATGAAGAAGTCGTTGGTCTTGCAAAATTCTATCATGTGATCTCCGGCATTGTTTCTGTCACCAAGGCCGTATTTTCCAACTACCAAGCCTTCTTTTTTCTTTCCAACGTTCACATTCCAATCACCAGTAATTATCAGTGCATCTTGATTGCATGTTTGGTCAATTTCAGACTGCAGAAGTTGGTAAAAAATCTTCAATTTCTTCATCTTTGGCCTTAGTGGTTGGTGTGTAATTTGAATAATAGTGGTATTAACTGGTCTTCTTTGTAGGCATATGGATATTATCCTATCACTGACAGTGTTTCACTTCAGAACAGATCTTGAAATGTTCTTTTTGGAGGATGAACGTGATGCCATTCCTCTTCAATTTGTCACTCCTGGCATAGTAGACCATATGATTGATTCAAAATGGCCAATACCAGCCCATTTCAGCTCACTAATGCCTAGGATATCAATGTTTATGTGTTGCATTTTATTTTTGACAATTTCTAATTTTTCTGGATTCATACTTCGTATGTTCCATATTCCCATTATTAATAGATGTTTGCAGCTGTTTCTTCTCATTTTGAATCATGCCACATAAGCAAATGAACAATGCAAAAGCTTGACTCCATCCACATCATTAAGGTCAACTCTACTTTGAAGAGGCAGCTCCTCCCCAGTCGTATTTTGAGTGACTTCCAACCTGAGGGGCCAGGTCCTTTTTCCTAGTCTATCTTAGTCTGGAAGCTTAGCTGAAATTTGTCCACCATGGGTGACCCTGCTGGTATTCGAATACCGATGGCATAGCTTCCAGCATCACAGCAACACACAAGCCCCCACAGTATGAAAAGCTGACAGACACTTGGGGTTCAAGGAGAAACCAGTATAGGATAAGGGTTATGTTTAGGCTCTAAGCCTTCTTTCTCTCATCTATAAAATGGGGATAATAAAACTGCCCACCTCATAAAGTCGTTGTGAGGAATAAATTAAATAATATGTGAAACACTTATTCCTGACGCCTAAGCCCTCTAAAAATGTTAACCATTATTATAATTGTTAGTGAGTGGAGGAATCAGGAAACTCAGTTTTCTCCAGCTTCAAAGTTTAGACTGGAGAACTACCAAAGGGGGGGGAAAAAAACCTTCAAAAACTAGTTTAGCAGTTTAGAAGTGAGCTTCTTCCTGATTAAAGATAACTGCCCAAAGCTCAACTCATTTGCACTTGACAATAATTTGGCAGTCATAGTTTTCTTAATACTAAACTTTGTTCCTGCCGGCTTCATGGGCTTCTAGTGTTGTGGGCTCCTGTAGAAAGATCCTCCACACTTTAATAATTCAAAGGAGTGATGATAATGACTCCATAAGTCTGGACTAAATTTGAAACTAATGTTGGAAGCTTATGGTCTAAATATTATGAGTTTGGTCCTTATCCAAAGAATCATTAAACCATAGAGCTTAACCAAGAGGACTTCCAGAGGTCACACGAGCCCTCCCTCTGTATCCAGAGAAATAGAGGTCCATTTTACTTCACTTAGCAACTTGACAGCTTCTGAAAAAAGAAAGCATTATACTTCAGCTAAATATCTTCTTCAGCACATGTTGAAAAGATAAATAAAAATTCCGCTCCTTAAGAAATTATCATAAATACAAATTAAGCTTTTTAAAGTTCAATATAATTGTTCTATTTCTCTAGTCACTCTTCTAATACAGTTTTCAAAATCCTTGAAGCTATCAGGCTTGTTATACAGTTTATACAATTTCAGTCAATGAGAAATCTAAGAGTGCCTTTACACAGTATTTGGCACATAGGGCATAATCACCAAATATGTGATAAATGCAATAACACCCTGGCAGCTACTCAAGGTCAGCCCTTGAGGATAATTCCCAGTCCTCCTATTTGAGTTAGTAAGGAACACCCACATCAACCCTTCTACATGGCAATTAAAATCACATAAGTGGTTTTCATGATCTGAGCTTTGTGTTGCAGTTACATTTAGCTCCCATCCCTGAGAAAGCCGTCCTCCATTTGAATCTCTGTTGCATACCTGTTGCAAGGCTACCATGTTCTGTAACTCCAACAGCACCTTTACATCATGGTCTATGTGAACGATGGCCTCTGTAACTGTTCAACCCCTGGGAGATGTTCAGTGTACAACCTTGCACAGCTGAACACAATAGCTCTGATCTTATGGTCCGAGGAACATTTTAGCAAAAGGAGTCAACTATTTTGTGAGACAAACCCTGTTGCATTTTCTTGAGTCACTTGGACAGGAAGGAGAGGTTATTTTTGGTGAAATTCCTAATACACATGGAAAAGTGAAAGGTAAGTCTTGCTCCCAGCAAATCTCAATGAAGGTAATGTAGTATAAACCATGAGTTTGGAGCCTTACCAGTTTCACCTCTAAGATCTACCCTTTGGTTATAATCTACTGACTGGGAGCCCTTCTTGGGAATCACAGTTGTGGCAGCAGCACTTCAGACCCTAAAAAGCATTAAATGATTCTTCTTCAAAGCCCAGAGAACATTCCTTTTGATTGAAAAATACCCCAAGCAAAAAACTTTCATTTCTTTCCCTTAGCTTCAGCCTATCATTTAGCCAAATGCAAATTCTATTTCTTTTCATGTGTATACTTCTACCATCAACATTAATCAACTTATAAGTGTTTTAACTTATAAGTTCTTTAACTTAATTTAATTGCAAATGTCTTAAACCAGCAATGTTTTTGTTAAACCATATTATGTGCAGTCTAGAGCATAATTATTTCCAGTTGAGTTAGGTGTCAGTCTCTTCTGAATGCCTAATTTAAAGGCAAAGTTCTAACTAGAAAATTAAACCAACTGGAAGGTCTTAATTTTTAGAAATTTCATATTTTAAATGTATGATGTCTATTTGTTGCTTAGTTGGGGTTTGTTCTTAAGAGTCACTTTGCGTGCAAATGTCATTGAATTTAACAAGTAAATTAGAGTCACTTAACAGTGAGGTTAAGACTTCATTGAAAGGTTATTTAGTCTAATAACTTGTCTTCACTCAAGTAAATATACTAAATAGTTAAGACTCTCCTGCTTCTTGGTAAGGAATGACTACTCTCTATGTGAAGACACTGAGTATAGGGTGCTCTTTCCAGGAGTCTGACAGAAAAGAAGACAGGGAGAAATAAGGCAGTACATAGAGGAGAACATAAGGTCCGAGATGATTGGGCTTTTGTTTTAAAGATGAGACAAATTCAAATATGTGTGAAGTCAAAAGAAAGCAGCCAGCAGAGTTAGAGAGGTTGTAGGTACAGGAAAGAGAGTCCCTGAGGAAGTGGGGGTGGGGAGAGAGACAAAACTCAGAAAAGGAGTAAAGAGACTAGTCTTTCACAGGTGGAGAAATGCTTTATCTGGCAAGTTCGTTGGTGTGCAGGAGAAAGATGAGGGAGTTAGAAACAGTTTTCTTTATTTTTTCTGAATAAAGGACTGTCTCAGGTTAAACCACCATAAATGGAGGAAATTCTTGTGTTTAACTTCTCTCTAGATACTTTTTTAATCTTTGCACGGTATCTCACTTAACCCTAACCAGCAGAGTGCTTTCCTTTCTCCTGCAATTATGCATTAGTATTCATTTGTAAATATTTTTACTTAATTGCTCATATCAAAAAAATGTTATGTTCTCTGTTTCTATTATTTTCTTAACAGAAATTTGAAATCCATTAGCACTTTAAATTGCTACACTTTCAAAATAGCTGTGAGTATGTTGTAAAAATAGTATAGCAGGGGCATCTGACCTCCTCATCTCACTTCACAAGGGGGAAGGAGAATCAAGATCAACCTCCCAAGGATGATTCCTATGAAGCAGAGGTCAGACACGTCTCCACCCTCCAACTCTTTTACCAATTCTGACACCAACCGTTCCTCCCACGGCACTCTCTACTTCTCTGCTGGGTTCGATAATTCTTTGCAATGGCCAGACAGAGTTCACAGACCATACTCACAGTTATGGGTTTACTAGGGAAGTAACAGGTTACAATTCAAGTTCAGGAATGCTCAGGATACAGTTCTTCAATCAGGACTGCCTCTTCTCAGTCGTGCCAGCCTGCAGGTGTCTCTTTGGCCCTCAACCACTCGGCCTGGCCTCTGCCCTGTTAGAGCAAGAGTTACAAAGCTCTTTTGTCTCTGCTGATAAGAGCCTAGAGGCGCTCTGCTCTGCTAGTAAGCCTCAGCCTGCAGGTGTTCAGCTCTAGCTCTGTGGGTCAGCAAACCTAGCTCCACCAAGTGCCCAGAGGCACCCTACTCCACCAGCAAGCCTGCTGCCTGAAGGGACTCAGCTTTCTCGCTCTGTGGGCCAGGAATCCCACTACACTGTTTCTTGCCAGTCTCCTGCTGGTCCCCTGCTGGTCTCCTCCCAGTATCCTACCAGTCTCCTGGTTCTGCTGTTGCCATTTCTCTGCCACTGTTTCTCACCATCTCTGATGTTACAGCTCTCTCTGTCTCCTGGATCTCAGTGCAGGGATCCTGGGTCCAAAGAACATGCTCCACTTTTGACTCTTCTTTCTAGGTGGTGGTGAGATCCTCCCCTCCCATCTCTGGGATGGCTCCTTTTAAGCTTAGTGGGATAGCAAAACTGACCAATCCCCTTGTTAGGGTTCCATACAACTTATTTGCATGGTCCCACCCCTACAAGGTTGCCATGCACCTTATTTACATTATAGCAAGCTATCCAATCCCCTTGGTGGGCCACAAGCCCTCATTTGCGTAGTCCCACCCAGTCATTTGGTGGGAGTTACAAAGACTATGGCTAGAAGGGCCAAAGTAAGTAATTCACTGCACTGCAATGTTTTGCTTAAAAAGAAAGATCACAGAGAGCAAAAACCATATCTGTATGGTTTTTAAACTCTTGGACAAAAACAAACTAGAAGTTCAGAACAGTGTCTATCACTGTCCTGAAACTGCTCCCTGGAAAATCAACATTCATTTCTTTCTTGCCAAAACCATGCCTTTTCCTCTTGACTTCTTGCCAGGTGTCACATTTTCATTCAACTCCACAAGCACTACTTAAGCATAAATGGTGTGCCAAAATCTATGTGTGCCAATGGTGAAAGGTGGTGAATAAGACATGGCACAAGGCCTCAAGTCGCTTACAAAATAATAGGTCAACACACATACTACTAACTATAATGTAATAGTGCTATGCAAAGGGTACAAACAAAGGGCTGGGGGGCCAAGGAGAAAACAACTAAGTCGGCCCAAGGAAGATCAAGAAGCCACATAGAAGAAAGGATTGTCCTGGGTCTTGAAGTGTGAGTAAGTGAGAGATATCAGCTATTGTGAAGCCATAACAGCTCTGTCTCCTCCACTAGCAACTCCTCTTTCCCCTTTCTAAATGTAGCTCTTCTCCCTTTGCCTCAAGTCTAAGTCTGTACTCAGTTCATCATTCTCCATATATACCTGTTTTTTCAGCCAGCTCATCTCTTCTCACTGCTTTTAATTATCAACTGACTGATGATGCTGCCAGCCCAATCTTCCTCCTGTGGTCTAGTCTCATCTTCCCATCTGCACAGGACTTTTCTACTTGTAAGGTGCACCAGCACCCAGAACTCAACAATCTCAGAACTGACTCATACTCTTGGCCATTGCTGGGCTTCTAGACCTTTTTCCTTGGTGAATGTGTCTTCCAAGATCACCGAAACCCACAAGTATCTCTCCCTTTCCAAAATCTATTAGTTTTCTATACTATGCAGGTTAAATTTTAACTACACTGTCTGCGATTGTTTCACCAGCTCATATCATTCCTCTCCAACTAGATTAACAAGTTTCTATTGTAAAGAATTGTATCTATTGCTTGACTAGAGAAAATTCTTACCCCTCGAACCCCATTCTCCCCATTTCATAAGGGCCTAATCAGGGAAAACATATATATGTCATAAGAGTTCACACTTTGCCACCCTGTACCCGTGGCAGACATCACCAGTCAAGTGCAAAATTCAAATTTGTCTCACAATCCTTTTTCAATATAGCATTGTAGGCAACTACTACCAATCCAATACAAATGGCTCTCAGGTTAAAATCTACTACCTAATACCTTAATAGACACAGACAAATTCCTTAATCTATATTTGTTGATTGAATCCTGGCCTTCTAAACAAGATGGCCACAAAACTCTTAAAATAATTTTGTAATAAATGTAAGTAACCAGTGGGAGAGGGTTTGAAGTTTCATCAAAAATATGTGCTAAAGTCTGGCTTTCATATAAGATGTAAAAAGCAGGAAAGAACATTTCTCCCACCTCTACAATGAGAAAATAGCCAGATAATCTTCAAAATTAGAACTTTTCTTAAATCCATTAAAGAGCTGAGATTGCAGGGCAATCAATAGCCTGAAATTTAAGGAAAGGCATATGCCTCCAAGAAGAGTCAGGACACAAGCACTTGTTTACCAGGGACATACACTTGACACCATATAAGCTGGCAAGAAGAGTTCAGCTAAAATTTTTAACCAATTTCTAAAGGTTGAGAGTAGGCTATCATGACACCACAGAACCTCTGGAAGTCACAAACACAAGAAAAATGCACACTATTCACAGGCTTTTCTTTACAGGTCTCACCAGGTGCTCACAAGAAAGTTGTGAATAGAGCAGGAAAACAGAGAAATTCTCCCTCAGTGGTACAGGCCTCAGTCTCTACTGCCCTCCCTATACAAGATGTCCATCTTTCAACCAAAAATTGTGAGACATATAAAGAAGGGGAAAAAAAGACTACCCAGAGAAAAAACAACCAACAGAACCAGACCCAGATATAACTCAGATTTTGTAACTATCAGACATAGAATTTAAAATAACTAGGATTGATATATTAAAGACTCAAGTGGAAAACATATATGGACAGATAAGGGAATTCAACAGAGGTAAAACTGCCAACCAATGTCCCTTAATATAGGTGTAAAAATCCACTACAACTTTCTATCAAATTGAATCTAGCAATATATAAAAAGGATAATATATCATGGACAAGTTGGATTCATCCAAGGGAATGCAAGGCTGGTTCAACATTTGAAAATCCGTCAATGTAATTTACTACGTCAACAGATTAAGAAAGAAAAATCATATGGTCATCTTAATAGATGCATAAAAACCCTTTGACAACATTCACCATCAGTTTTTGATTTAAAAAAAAAGAAACTCAGAAAACTAGGAATAGAACTTCCACAACCTGGTAAAGAGCTAAAAATCTACAGCTAACATCATACTTAATGGTGAATTACTAAATGCTTTTCCTTTAAGATGTGAAACAAGAGAAAGTTGTCCTCTATCACTGCTAATGTTAAACGTCATACTGGAGGTTCTAATCAGTGCAATAAATCAATAAAAAGTATACATT
>NW_004443988.1:15674284-15739559 GCF_000243295.1 Trichechus manatus latirostris | reverse complement strand
GCGACCCTATTGGACAGAGTAAAACTGCCCCACAGGGTTTTCAAGGAGCGTCTGGTGGATTCGAACTGCCCACCTTTTGGTCAGCAGCTGTAGCTCTTAACCACTATGCCACCAGGATTTCCAATACACACACACACACACACACACACACACACACACACACTGCCATTGAGTCAATTCTGACTCATGGTGACCCTATAGGATAGAGTAGAACTAACTCATAGGGTTTCCAAGACAGTAAATCTTTTATGGAAGCAGACTGCCATATCCTTCTCCTGTGGAGCAGTTGGAGGGTTCAAACCGAAGACCATTCAGTTAGCAGCCAAGCACTTAACCATTGTGCCACCAGGGCTCCTATATATAGTGGGCTCCATAAAATGGAATATTAGTCAGCTATAAAGAGAAATTAAGTTCTGGTACATGTCACCACATGGATGAACCTTGAAAACATTATGCTAAGTGAAATGTCACACACAAAAAATATATATTAATAGGATACAATTTATGTGAAATATCTATATAGGCAAATGCATAGAGATGAAAGTTTATTAGTGTTCAGCAGGGGCTGTGGGGAGACAGGAGTGGAGTGTAATTTCTTCAGGGGTACTGATTTTCTGTTTGAGGTGATGAAAAACTTTTGTAAATAGACAGTAGTGATGGTTGCACAACATGGTGAATATAATTAATATAACTGAATTGTACACTTAAAAATGGATAAAAAGGCAAATTTTTTGTTATATATTTACCACATTAAAAAAATTTTAAGTGAGAAAAAAAAGACACTGTTACAAGAATGAAAATACAATCCAGACCATAGAGAGTATTTGCAAATTTCATCTCATATTAGACTCTTATCCAGAATATATAAAAAAAAAAGCTCTCTAAACTTATAATAAGAATAGGAAAACAAACAAACTTACTTACAAATGCACAGAAGGTTTGAAAAGACACTTTATCAAAAAAGATATCTGGGTGGCAAATTAACACATTAAAAGATGCTCAACGTCATTAATCATTAGGGAAATACAAATTAAAATCACAAAGACAAACCATTACATGCCTATCAGAATAACCAAAAATTTTTTTAATTGACAATACCAAATGGTGGTAAAGATTCAGTATAACTGAAACTCTTGTACATTGCTAGTGGAACTACAAAATAGGGCGACCTCTTCAGAAAACAGATTGGCAATTTCTTACAAAGTTCAACTTACTATATGACTCAGCATTCTCACTGCATTTCATTTACCCAAGTGAAATGAAAACTTATGTTCACACAAAAACCTGTATGTGAATGTTTATAGCAGCTTTATTCATAACTGCCGCAAACTGGAAGTTCAACTTGTGAATGGAGACAAACTGTGGTATGTCATACAATGGAACACTTCACAACAATAAAAAGGAAGAAACTACTGATACAGTCAGCAACAGAAATGAATCTCAAATGCAATATGCTAAGAGAAAGGAAAGAGACTCCAAAGGCTTCATATTATAAGATTCCATTTATATGACATTCTGGAGAAGACAGAATTATAGGGTCAAAAAACAGATCAGTGGTTACCAGGTTCTGGGGGTGAGAGGAGGAGTAAGCTATAAAAAGTATCTTGATTGTGGTGGTGGTAACATGACTGTATACATTTGTCAAAATTTGTAGAACTATACACTAAAAATGGTGAATTTACTCTACATAAAGTATACTTCAATTTTTAAAAAATGGGAGGTATATATGCTTGTGGTCACAGACTTGAAATTCCTGCAACCTTCTTTGTTGTGATATTTTAGTTTGAGTAGAACTGCATGAGTAGATGGTTCCCAGATCTATCCACAATTAATTTATATTAAGATCTTTATGCCTTTGTCACACTCCATTTCTGGAGACATAGTAGGACAGGCAGCCCCTTACAACTGATACAACAAAAGGGGCAGTGGGAGTATCCAACTCTATCTCTTTGCCTAATGGGAAGAAAGGGAGGGAGGGACTTACGTGTGCATAACTGACATAACAGTGTTCCTATGGACAAACATTTGGCCATTAAGGCATCCAAGAAATTCTTGCTAGCCTTAAAGTTTGTTCAATATGGAACCTAGAAAAAAATCCATGTAGGTTTTGGTAATCTGTAATTTCTTAATCCAAACAAACAGTCGTGTCAATGAGGAATTTATTCTAGGCAGCCAAGGCACCATGTGTCAGAGTCAATAAACATGAAAACATACATAATGCATTCTTTGTAACTGAAGTGATTCTAAATGGGAAATCCTGAAAGTTTAGCAAATTTCAAAAGAGGCCCAACTCAAATTTACTTGCTTCATCAATTGGAGAAATGAGGATGAACAGCTCTTATGCGAAGGAGACTTTATATTCATAATTTCCACCATAAAAAAAAATTTGTCTTAGAGTTTTGCTGTTTCTCAGGATCCACCGAGAACAGTAAAACTTTGCTGACCTACAGACGTCACATACAAAATTATTCTCATGACTTGGGAGTATTTATCAAGGCCTCACAAGCAAACAGCACTGTGAAACAACTCTGCTAGTATTCCAACACTAAAGAGATCATAATCTCTATAGACTGCATTTACATGGATGAACAGTACACAATAGTACAATAGACAGCTGCAAATAATAATTCAGTTAAACTACTAATTCAATGTCTTCTGTATGTAGTGGTATTACGTGACAAATATTGGAGTATACATTGGCAGCCACAATAGACTTAGAAGGCTTTGTCAACACTCTAAAGAACCTGCCTATTGAGTGAACGAGGTTATTGAGTACTAGATAAAGGAGGCAGCAAGGTAGCTGGAAGCAGGGAGTAAAATGAAGGAGTAAGAGAACGACAAAGTATGTAGACGAGCCTATCTAGGAGAGGTAGTTTTTAAAAGAAATTTTATTTTGAGGATGATGAATTGTTACTAGTTGTGGGCTGGGAGTCATGTGTTCAAGATGGTGATAGAAGAAAATTACTTTGGCAAGAGTGTGTTTGATAAAGGGCAAGGGCTAGAGGCAGAGAGATAGTGGGTGTGCAAATCAGACAGAATAGATGGAGGTAGAGCTCTAGAGAAAAAGCTGATGGCAAGAAGTGGAGGGAGATTCCAAGAAATCAGCATGTTCTGCTGTAAAGGAAAACAAAATGAATCCAGGGCACTGACTAGAGGAATTGTAAAAATCACAGAGATACTGAAAATGCCTTTGAGACAAGACCTCAGAGACCAAAGGGCAGACAGGGAGAGCAGAGGATGCTGAACCGGGAAAGAAATCAGAAAGAAGGACCGAGAGAGGACCATTTTCTTTAGCCACAAGACTACCTCTGGTAACTTTGGTGGAGTCTATTTCTGCAAAGTAACAGGATGAAAACAACCAGCTAGACAAGGGACTGCCAAAGTTAGGTGTTTTCAAACTCATTTTAGGCTCAGAACCTTTGTTCAAAAGATATCTTACATGAAAATGCAAATAAATAAATTAAAATGAGTCTGGTCTGGATGAGGACGGGTGTAGGAGTCCCCAGAAGCCCACATGTTAATGCTGTCCTCCTAACCTAGCAATGTCTTATGAAGGGGCTCGGCAAGATCACTAAAGCAAGGTTTGAAAACTATTAGAAGTTATCCTAAAGAGATGTTTCCTCTCTCCTCTTTTTAAAAAATTTCTAAGGATGCTGTGCAAATTAATTCACAATGGCAAATATCCTTAAAACACTGTCTTCTCATACACAAACACACAGGGCCCAGGCTTATTCATCTAAAGAACCCCTAGTCATGTTTCTTTAATCAAATTCTTCAAACGAAGGCAGAATAATAAAATGAACAACAATGTACCTACTAGTCATAGCTAAAAGATGTGAACATTTTGCCGTAATTGATTACATAGTTTTTAAAGAAATAAAACATTGCAGAAACAGTTGAAAATCCATTTTCCTCCTTACCATTCCCATTCTCCTTCTGGCTCTCTCGCTCCATGTAACCACTCTCCTGATGCTGGTGTTTATTCTTGCTATCAACAAGGTCCTTCTTTTACTATACATGCATATATCCCTAAACCCATGGTATTATTTTATGTTTTTATAATTACATATATTATACTGTACTCATCCTTCTGCAGCTTGATTTTTTCACTCAACATAATACTTTCAAGATTTACCTATATTGATACATTTATATCTAGTTCACTAATTTTAAAGGCTAAATATTACTCCATTATCTGACTTTTTGTTTGTTAGGTACTGTTGAGTCGGTTCTGACTCACAGCAACCCCGTGTACAACAGAACGAAACATTGCCCAGTTCTATACCGTCCACACAATCATTGTTATGCTTGAGCCCATTGTTGCAGCCACTGTGTCAGTACATCTCGTTGAGGGTCTTCCTCTTTTTCGCTGACCCTCTACCAAGTTTGATGTTCTTCTCTAGGGACTGATTGCTCCAGATAACATGTCCAAAGTATGTGAGACTTGGTCTTGCCATCCTTGCTTCTAAGGAGCATTGTGGTTTTACTTCTTCCAAGACACATTCATTTGTTCTTTTGGCAGTCCATGGTATATTTAATATTCTTCGCCAACTCCACAATTGAAAGGCATCAATTATTCTTCGGTCTTCCTTGTTCATCATCCAGGTCTGGCATGCATATGAAGGGATTGAAAATATCATGGCTTGGGTCAGGCACACCTTAGTCCTCAAGGTGACATCATTTCTTTTCAACACTTTAGAGAGATCTTTTTTAGCAATGAAATGCATCTTTTGATTTCTTGACTGCTGCTTCCATGGGCGTTGACTGCGGATCCAAGTAAAATGAAATCCTTGATAACTTCATACTTTTCTCCGTTTGTAACGATGTTGTTTATTGGTCCAGATGTGAGAATTTTTGTTTTCTTTATGTTGAGGTGTAATCCATACCGAAGGCTGTGGTCTTTGCTCTTCATCAGTAAGTGCTTCAAGTTCTCTTCACTTTCAGCAAACAAGGTTGTGTCATCTGCATAATGCAGGTTGTTAATTAGTCTTCCTCCAATCCTGATGCCCTGTTCTTCTTCATATAGTCCAGCTTCTCGGATTATTTGCTCAGCATGCAGATTGAATAAGCATGGTGAAAGGATACAACCCTGGTACACACCTTTCCTGACTTTAAACCACCCAGTATTCCCTTTGTTCTGTTCTAACGGCTGCATCTTGATCTATGTACAGGTTCTGCATGAGTACAATTTAGTGTTCTGGAATTCCCATTCTTTGCAATGTTATCCATAATTTGTTATGATCCACACAGTTGAATGCCTTTGCATGGTCAACAAAACACTGTAAACATCTTTCTGGTATCCTCTGTTTTCAGCCAGGATCCATCTGACATCAGCAATGATATCTCTCGTTCCACGTCCTCTTCTAAATCTGGCTTGAATTTCTGGCAATTCCCTGTCGATGTACTGCTGCAACGGCTTTTGAATGATCTTCAACAAAATTTTACTTGTGTGTGATATTAATGATACTGTTCAATAATCTCTGCATTCAGTTGGATCGCTTTTCTTTGGAATAGGATAAATATAGCTCTCTTCCAGTCGGTTGGCCAGGTAACTGTCTTCCAAATTTCTTGGCATAGACAAGTGAGAATTTCCAGTACTGTATCCATTTGTTGAAACATCTCAATTGGTATTGCGTCAATTCCTGGAGCCTTGTTTTTCACCAATGCCTTCAGTACAGCTTGGACCTCTTCCTTCAGTACCATCGGTTCCTGATCATATGCTACCTTCTGAAATGGTTGAACATTGACCAATTTTTTTTGGTATAGTGACTCTGTGTGTTCCTTCCATCTTCTTTTGATGCTTCCTGCGTTGTTTAACATTTTCCCCATAGAATCCTTCAATATTGCAACTCAAAGCTTGAATTTTTCTTCAGTTCTTTCAGCTTGAGAAATGCCAAGCATGTTCTTCCATTTTGGTTTTCTAACTCCAGGTCTTTGCACATGTCATTATAATACTTTACTTTGTCTTCTTGAGCTACCCTTTGAAATCTTCTGTTCAGCTCTTTGACTTCATCATTTCTTCCTCTCACTTTAGCTACTCAGTATTCAAGAACAAGTTTCAGAGTTTCTTCTGACATCTGTTTTGGTCTTCTCTTTCTTTCCTCTATTTTTAATAACCTCTTGTTTTCTTCAGGTATGATGTTCCTGATGTCATTCCACAACTCATCTGGTCTTCAATCATTAGTGTTCAGTGAGTCAAATCTATTCTTGAGATGGTCTCTAAATTCGAGTCGGATATACTTAAGGTCGTATCTGACTATACCACACATATTCATTTCCCTATTGTGGACATGGAGCCCTGGTGGTATAGTGGTTAAGAGAGCTCACCTGTTAACCAAAAGGTCAGCAGTTCAAATCCACCAGCTACTCCTTGGAAACCCTATGGGGCAGTTCTACTCTGCCCTATAGGGTTGCTATGAGTCAGAACTGACTCGACAGCAATGGGTTTGGTTTGGTTTTGTTTGGTTTTTTGGTTTTCCTGTGGACATACAGGTTGCTTTCAATTTTTCACCATTTAAACAACGCTATAATGCACATCCGTAAACTTGTCTTATCGTGTCCATGTATAAGACTTTCTTTTGGATATAACTGAAGTGGAATTACTGAGTATAAGCAAATTTTGATCTTTTAAGACTCAGTTCAAGTGACACTTTCTTCAAAAGGCCTCCTTTGGACTAGTTAGGCAGAGTTAAGTGCTTTCCCTTCTCTGATCCCATAAGCCTTTGGCAAACACCTCTGTCTTCTTCTGCACTTATCACAGGGCTGTAACTAACAGTTTGCATGTCTGTCTCCCCAAATGAGCCAAGAGTCCCCAGATAGTAGCGATCCTGTGCTTGCACACAGTAGTGTTTGCTGAATAAAAGTTGAATTTAACTGACAAAAGAAGGCACATGACTACAGAGGAAGTTATGGAAATAGCAACTTAAACCCCAGAAGATGGCACAGAGTCCATCTAGCGAGTTGTGCATAAGCCCAGGAGGGAGCTCAAATCAAGAAGTTAAGAGAAAACAGGTTGTATAAAATCTGGGAAGAACATTAAAAATGAATTCAAGCCAATTCTGGATCACACTGCAAAGGAAAAATAGCTGAGTCCAATACCTTGGAGGATCTCATTATTGGTATAAAAAAAAAAAAAATACTCCTAAAAGTAATGAAGATATTAGCCTGAAGCAAAACCTAAAGCAGAAAGTCACAGATGGTAAAGGGAGGAAGATCCAGAGATCACATGGTTAAGGCTGACTGAGAAAGATACTGAAGTAAATGTAAGTCTTTAAGTCTGAATTTTGGTCTAAATATTTTTCAAATCATGTGGTTTTGTAGGTAGACAAACACACTCTGATATTCTTAGCAGGCGTACCTGAGTACAAATAAGGTATACCCTTACTGGACAATACCTAGCACACAAGAATTGTGAGTATTTTTTGACCCATTAATACCACCACTAGAATTTATCTTGTGAATTAACATATTTATAAAATTGTAAAATAATTCCAGTAGTAAAAGCTGTGAGCAACCTGAATGCTCATCAATAAAGGACTATATAAATTATCAGGTATCCACTGAATAGAGTATTATGTGGCCATTAAAAAGAATATCAAGTCATATACGTAAGATTAATGCACTCTATGTACTTTACAGTATGTGTTATCTCTTGCCTTGGTTATCTAGTGCTGCTGTAACAGAAATACCACCAGTAGACGGCTTTAACAAAGAGAAATTTATTCTCTCACAGTCTAGTATGCTAGAAGTCCAAATTCAGGGTGTCAGCTCTAGGGGAAGTCTTTCTGTCCATTCTGAGGGAAGGTCCTTGTCATCAATCTTCCTCTGGTCTAGGAGCTTCTCCGCCCAGGGACTCTGGGACCAAAGGACGTGCTCTGCTTCTGGTGCTGCTTTCTTGGGGTATGAGGTCCCCCTGTCTCTCTGCTCGCTTCTCTCTTTTATATCTCAAAAGAGATTGGCTCAAGACACAATCCAATCTTGTAGATTGAGTCCTGCCTCATTAGCATAACTGCTGCTAATCCCATATCATCAACATCATAGAGATAAATTTACAACACATAGGAAAATCACATCAGATGACAAAATAGTGGACAATCACACAATACTGAGAATCGTGGCCTAGCCAAATTGATACACATTTTGGGGGGACATAATTCAATCCATGACATCTCTCAATTTTAAAAAAATGTAAAAAAAATGAAAGCAAAAACCAAAAAAAAAGGAATAAGTAAAGTTACTCTTGGAAAGGAGGTCACACAATATTGGGGGAAATGCTGTTGAATCAAAGCAACAAATAGGACAGCATGCATAAGTATAATTCCATTTCTATAAGATATATACATGCTGAAACAGGACTTTAGAAAATCTATAGTGGTGAAAGCAGAGCCAACATGGTGCTATAGACAGAAGCACCATGCCATCCCTCGGCAGCAAATAGCCGAAAAACTAAGTAAAATAGATACAAAAGTCAATCCTGGAACCCTAAGCATCAAATGAAGAAATAAAGAACTAGATCAAGCACCAAATGGAAGAAGAAACTGACAGAGACCAGAGAACAAGGAGTGGAGGTCCCCTGTCAGCTAACATGGCATAGCTTAGCCATCTTAGAGCACAGCCAGCAGTGAGTAAGGGAAGGCAACTTCACAGAGCTCCCAACAGGAGGCAGAGTACCGAGTAACCAGAGATACAAGCTTTCCCGTGCCTCACCCTTCTATCCTGTACGGTGCCTCCACCACTTTCCAACAGGCCACGCTCGCTCAGCCAGAGAGACATTGGCTCACTGCAGCCCCAGGTCTGCACTGCCCCACCGGCCATCTCCCTCAGTGTTATATTTTTTTTCTCTTTCCCTGTCTCTCTTTTCCTTCTCCCTCCCCCCTACCCCCCTGTGCTGCCTCTGCGCCTTCCTGACAGGCCCTGCCACACCACCCAGCAAGAGAGATATTAGCTCGCTGCCTCCCCTGTTCCACCCTGCCCCCCAACGGCTGGTTCCCTCAGTGCCATATTTTTTGTTTGTTTCTCTGTCTTTCCCTTCCCTCCTGTCCTTTCTCTTGCCACCTAGTGTGTGTAATGCCTCCACCCCTTCTCGATGGGCCATGTCACACAGCTCAGCTAGAAAGCCACTGGCACATGGCCTCCCCGGGTCTGCCTCCACCCCCACCTGCAGACTCCCATCACACAGCCATTTTATTTTTGTTTTTGTTTCACTCTCTTCTCTCCTTCCTTTCTCCCTCCCATCTAGCTCTGCAAATAACATCCTCTCCCTTCCCTGCTAACTCTGCATCGCCCACTGAGTGCTGCACACCTGAGCGACACTGGCGCGGATCTCCAAACCACCAGACCCTGGCCTGTGCCACACCCCGGCTGCAACCCTCCAAGTGTTGCACACCCAAGTGGCACCAGTAAGTACCTCTGGGACCCCAGACCCAGCTCTATGCTGCACCCTTGCCCTGCCCCACTGAACACTGCGCCCTCAAGTGGGAATGGTGCAGACCCCTGTACCCCCAGACCCTCCCCCATGCCACCCCATGGCCTCACCTCACTGAAGACTGCTCCCCCAAGTGGCACCGGCACAGAACCCTGACCCCTGGACACTGCCCCATGCTGCACCTCAGCCCTTCCCCACCGAGAACCATGCCCCCTCAAGCAGCACCAGTGCAGAACCGTGGACTCCTGGACCCTGCCCTGTGATGTCCCCAGCCCCACCCTGCCATGCACCACACCACCCAGTGGGACTGGCATAGACCCCCAGACCCTGCTCTGCACCTCCCCCAGGCCCCGCCGCACCGAGTGCCGCACTGCCAAGCAGAACGATTGTGGACCCCCCGACACCACCCAGCAAGGTACCCAGACCCCACCCCACCAAGCACTGCACCCCTAAGTGGGACCAGTGCAGATCCTTGGACCCCGGATCCCATGCCCAGCAGTCTACCAGCCCCACTCCACTGACAATTGTGCCCATGTGAGGAACTGGCGTGGACCTTTGGACCTGGCCCTGCCTGCCATGCCCTGCAGACCCACTCTGCCAGCCCAGGTTTCCACCATAAACAAATGATCTATCTCTGCCCCTCCACCCTACTGGACCTGCCCTCCTGCACCATAGCTGAATGACCATCTGCACCCACCTGGACAGGTGATGAGAACTATCTTACAGATGAGCGAGCAACAAAATACACCCAACCCACCCACCCACACATACCCAAATAAAATAAAAAATCAAGAGGAAACAAACAAACCTACAATCAATAAACAAAGAAAATAATTCCTGAATGTCTCGGAGACAGCAGACAATATCAAAAAAAAAAAAAAAAAAAAAAAAACAGGAGAGGATGACTACAGTAAGCAACCAAAATAAAAAACCAAGCGACCTTCTAGTAGAAAAAAGCACCGGAACTACCTGATACGGAATTCAAAGATCTGATATTTAGGGCTGGCCAAGAGATTAGGAAAGAGATCAAGGAAAACAGACAAAACTAAGGAAAAAAATAGACAAAACCATGGAAAACTCAGACAAAATCAGGGAAAACACAGACAAAGCAATGGAAGAATTCAGGAAAATAATACAGAAAGAATATAGCAAAATAAATAAACAAATAGAAATCATACAAAAACAGCAATTAGAAATCCAAAAGATAAATAACAAAATTTCAGATATGAGCAATGCAATAGAAGGTTTTAGGAGCAGATATGAAACAATGGAATAAGTGAAATTGAAGACAAATTCATAGATACCACTTTGTCTGAGGAAAAATTGAGAAAAGAATGAAGAAAACCTAAGAACTACGTGGGATACAATCAAGACCAAAAATGTGCATGTGTCAGAGTACCAGAACAGGAGGAGAAAATGGAAAACACAGAGAAGATAGGGGAAGATTTGCTGACAGAAAACTTCCCTAATATCATGAGAGACGAAAAGCTGACTATCCAAGAAGCTCAATGAACCCTATATAGGAAAGACCCAAAAGAAAGTCAAGAAGACATATCATAACCACACTTGTCAAAACCAAAGAATCCTGAGAGCAGCTCAAGAAAAACGAAAAGTCACATACAGAGGGGAAACAATAAGACTAAGCGCTGATTACTTGGCAGAAACCATGCAGGCAAGAAGGCAATGGGATGAATATATAAAACTTTGAAGGAAAAAAATTGTCAACCAAGAATAATATAGCCTGCAAAATTCTCTCTCAAATACGATGGCAAAATTAGGACATTTCCAGACAAACAGAAATGAAGGCAATATGTAAAAATCATACCAAACTTACAAGAATTATTAAAGGCAGTCCTTAGGTTAGAGAACCAACAACATCAGACAACAACCTAAATCTAGGACAGGATGGCATCAGCCAAATACCATCCTAGGTTATGAACTCTCAAGGATAAAACAAAATAAAATATTTTCAACAGGGAACCAGACACATGAGTCTATAAATGACAACAACATCAGAACAATGAAAGGCAGAATAAATGGTGTAGGTATAAAACTTTCAAACGGAGAGGAAGTTAAGGCTATATCAAGTAATAAAAGACTGGTTCAAACTTAGGAAGATAGGGTTAAATTTCAAGATAACCACAAAGAAAGTTAACAAACCTACTCATCAAAATAAAGAAGAAAAACAAAGTCTCAGTAAACAAATATCTACAAAAATTAAAGAAATAAAAAAATTTCACAAGCAAAAGGAACTCAGCATAGAAGAGTAAGAGGAACAAAAAAAGTCAGCGCCACCAAAAAAAAAGCACAATAATATGACAGCAATAAACTCATACCTATCAATAATCACACTGAACATAAATGGCTTAAATGCACCCATAAAGAGAGAGTGACAGAATGGATAAACAAACATGACCCATCAATATGCTGTCTACAGGAGACACATCTTAAAAACAAAGACATAAATATATTAAAAATCAAACAATGGAAAATATGTATCAAGCAAACAGCAACCAAAAAAGATAAGGAGTGGCAATACTAATCTCAGATAAAATATATTTTAAGGCAAAATCCACCATAAAAGAAAAGGAAGAACATTATATAGTGATTAAAGGGACAATTTGCCATAAGGAGATAACCATAATAAATATCTACATACCCAACAACAGGGCTTCAAATACATAAAACAAACTCTAACAGCACTGAAAAGAGAAACTGATAGTTCCATAATAATAGTAGGAAACTTCAACACACCACTCTCAGTAAAGGACAAAACATCTAGAAAGAAACTCAGCAAAGATACAGAAGATCTAAAGGCCACAATCAACCAACTTGATCTCAGATAGAACACTCCACCCAACAGCAGCAAAGTATACATTCTTTTGCAATGCACATGGAACATTCTCCAGAATAGGCCAAATTTTAGGCCACAAAGCGATTCTCAATAAAATAGAAAACACTGAAATAATACAAAGCTTTTTCTCTGACCACAATGACATACAAGTAGAAATTAATAACAGGAATAGCAAGAAAAAAAATCAAATACATGGAAACTGATTAACACCTTGCTTAAAAACAACTGGGTAATAGAAGAAATCAAAGAGAGAATCAAAAAATTCTAGAATCAAATGAGAATGAAACAACATCATACCAAAACCTTTGGGATGCAGCAAAGGCAGTGATCAGAGGTCAATTCACAGCAATAGATGCACACATCAAAAACAAGGGACAAAATTAAAACATTAGCCGTACAACTCCAGCAAATAGAAAGAGAACTACAAAAGAAGCCCATAGCCACTAGAAGAAAGGAAACAATAAAGATCAGAGGAGAAATAAACAAAATAGAAAAACAATACAAAGAATCAACAAGACCAAAAGTTGGTTCTTTGAAAGGATCAACAGAATTGAGAAACCACTGGCAAAACCGACAAATGAAAACCAGAAGAGGAAGCAAATAACTCAAATAAGAAATGAAAAGGGGAACATTACAACAGACCTGACTGAAATAAAAAGAATCATAACAGATTACTACAAAAAACTGTACTACAACAAATTTGAAAATCTAGAGGAAATGGACAAATTTCTAGAAACACACTACCTACCTAAACTAACACAAACTGTGGTAGAAAATTAGAACAGACCCATAAGAAGAGAAGAGATTGAAAAAGTAATTTAAAAAAAAAAAAAAAAAAAACTCCCAACAAAAAAAAAAAAGCCCTGGCCCAGATGGCTTCACTAGAGAAGTCTACCAAACATTCAGAGAAGAGCCCATACCAGTACTACTCAAACTATTTCAGAACATAGAAAAGGAAGGGATACTTTTGAATCCATTCTAGGAGGCCAGCATAACCCTGATACCAAAAGCAGGCAAAGATACCACAAAAAAAGAAAATTATAGACCAATATCTCTCATGAATATAGATGCAAAAATTCTCAACAAAATTCTAGCCAATAGAACTCAGTATCATATCAAAACAATAACACACTATGACCAAGTGGGATTCATACCAGGTATGTAAAGATGCTTCAATATGAGAAAATTAATCAAAGTAATCCACTACATAAATAAAACAAAAGAATCACATAATTATCTCAATTGATGCAGAAAAGGCATTCAATAAAGTCCAACACCCATTCCTGATAAAAAAAACTCAGTAAAATAGGAACAGAAGAAAAATTCCTCAACATAATAAAAGACATCTATACAAAACCAACACTAACATTGTTCTTAGTAGAGAGAGGCTGAAAGTATTTCCCCTGAGAACAGGAACAAGACAAGGATGCCCTTTATCACCACTTCTATTTAACATTGCACTGGAAGTCCTAGAGAGAGCAATAAGGGGGAAAAAAAGAAATAAAGGGCATCCAAACTGGTGAGGAAGAAGTAAAAATATCCCTATCCATGGATGATATGATACTATATATAGAGAACCCAAAAGACTCTGCAAGAAAACTATTAGAACTAATAGATTCAGTAGAGTAGCGGGATACAAGATAAACTCTCAAAAATCAGTTGGATTCCTATACACCAAAAAGGAGAACTTAGACAAGGAAATAAGGAAAGTAATGTCATTTATAGCAGCCCTTAAAATAATAAAATACTTAGGAATAAATCTAACCAGGGATGCAAAAGACCTATACAAAGAAAACTACAAAACACTACTGCAAAAAACCAAGAGAGACCTACATAAATAGAAAAACATACCACGTTCATGGATAGGTAGATCAACTCTGTGAAAATGTCAGTTCATCCCAAAGCAATATACAAATACAATGCAATCCTGGTCCAAATACCAACAACACTCTTTAAAGAGATTGAAAAACTAATCATTAACTTTATATGGAAAGGAAAGAGACCATGGATAAGTAAAACATTATTGAAGAAGAATAAAGTAGGAGGCCTCGCACTACCTGGCCTCAGAACCTACTATACAGCTATTGTAGTCAAAACGGCCTGGTAATGGTACAACGACAGATACATTGACCAATGGAACAAAATTGAGAACACAGATGTAAATCTATCCACTTACGGTCACCTGATCTTTGACAAAGGCCCAAAGTCCATTAAATGGGAAAAAGGCAGTCTTTTTAACAAACAGTGCTGGCAAAACTGGATGTCCATCTGTAAAACAATTAAACAGGACCCATACCTCACACAATACACAAAAACTAATTCAAAATGAATTAAAGACCTAAATGTAAAACCAAAAACTATAAAGATCATGGAACAAAAAATAGGGTCAATGCTAGGGGCCCTAATATATGGCATAAATAGGATACAAACCATAACTAACAATACACAAACACCAGAAGAGAAGCTAGATAATGGGAATCTTCTAAAAATTAAACACTTAAGCTCATCAAAAGACTTCACCAAAAGTATAAAAAGAGAACCTACAGACTGGAAAAATATACATATCCGACAAAGATCTAATCTCTAAAATCTATAGGAAAATTCAACACCTCTATAACAAAAAGTCAAATAATCCAATTAAAAAATGGGCAAAGGATATGAATAGACAC
This sequence comes from Trichechus manatus latirostris, assembly GCF_000243295.1. NCBI lineage: Eukaryota > Metazoa > Chordata > Mammalia > Sirenia > Trichechidae > Trichechus > Trichechus manatus. Next base: position 15,724,612 of record NW_004443988.1, on the reverse strand, counting down.
TTCACCAAAGGAGACATTCAGGCAGCTAACAGACACATGAGGAAATGCTCGGGATCACTAGCCATTAGAGAAAAGCAAATCAAAACTATAATGAGGTACCATCTCACCCCAACAATACTGGCACAAATCAAAAAAACAAACAAAAAAACAAATGTTGCAGAAGCTGTGCAGGGATTGGAACTCTTATGCACTACCAGGGGGAAGGAAAAATGGTACAACCACTGTGAAAAATGGTATGGCACTTCCTTAAAAAGCTAGAAATAGAAATACCATACGATCCAGCAATACCACTCCTAGGAATATATCCTAGAGAAATAAGAGCCATCACATGAATAGACACATGCACACCCATGTTCATTGCAGCATTATTCACAATAGCAAAAGATGGAAATAACCTAAGTGCCCATCAACAGATAAACGGATAAACTATGGTACATACAAACAATGGAATACTATGCAACAATAAAGAACAATGATAAATCTGCCAAACATTTCATCCTTCAGTCAAAGTTTAGGCAGGCTTATAAAACAAGCAATAACACACATAGTTCAACCATGTATAGGAGACTAAATGGGCACACCAGCCCAAAACCAATGACGAGAAGACAGGAAGATTTGACGAATAGAAATGAGAAACGAGGTCAAGAGGGGGAGAATGTTGACACATCTCGAGGCTGGCAACCAACGTCACAAAACAATTTGTGTATTAATTGTTTAATGAGAAAACTACTTTGCTCTGTAAACTTTCATCTAAAGTACCGTAAAAAGAAAATCTACAGTGGTTACCTGCGGGTTTTGCAGGATATGGGGGAAAGGGCAGTAAAATTAGCTTTTCCTTTTCCTTCTGGTATTATTTGATTTAGTGGATGTGCTGTATTACTTTTATTTATATATTGTTTTAAGCATCAAAAAATGGTTTGGGGTAGGTTGTGACATTTATCTATTTTAATAGTTCTGTTTGTTTTTGTTCTTGTTTTTACATTTCAAGAAAAAGATGAGGTGAAATATCATGTTAACTGTCTTTCAGTTAACAAGGAACGCCACAGCCTAAGCCACTTGCCCCCACTCCAGGTCATTTTCCAGTCTGCAGTTGACTTGAAATAGCACATCCAGACAAGGAATAATAAGAGGCGAATGAGCAGCCTCTTGTCAGAAGAAATGAGATTCTGTGCATTTGAATAAGATCTGGGAATTCCTTCTAGCTATTCCAGGCTAATCAGAACTCTCCCCAATCCAGGTATAACTCATTTTTTTTTTTTAATCAACACTAATGGACAAAATACAAGGCAATTATGATGAAGGTTTCATTTCTTTTATACTTAAGCAAATGCTCTGTGGCAAACAAGAGTTCTGTCTTTGTCAAATTCACATACATTCAAGTTCAGGTGGTACACTTGGATTTTACCTTATATACAAATAGAACAGAGCCTATTCAATTCTAATAAAATGCCTCTCCAAAGAACTCCTTCTTCCCTTGTGTAGAAGCCATCCCAGCAGGGAATAATGTATTCCTACCGGATTTGGTGCAATATTTTTTCTTTTTGATAGAAATGTGTGCTCTCTGGTCCGTATAGTTTAATTTAGAACAATTAAGGTTCAGGGTACATGAGCTGGAAATGCACATTACAAACAACGGCCACAGAATAAACTGCAAATCAGTCAACACTAAATCATCCTGAAAATCCCTGCTAGTGCTACAAAGGCATCCCAATTCCAGCCCTTCCTTTTCTCCTCCCTCCATATTCACTGTACTAAGGAAGACTCCATTGTTCACTTTTGTAATGATTCTGTAGCACTGTTTATCCTTCTAGAGATAAAACTTTACAATCTTGGGCTGGGGTAACGAGCAGGTAGGAAAAAGATGCTGAAGGGGATATGGCTCAGGTCACAACTATTTTGCCCCACAAATGGGAAGTTTGGTTTTGTTTTTCCATTTCTCAACCCTGATATTTGCACCTTATGCAAATACCAACCTGACTTACCTTATGGGAAATATTTGCTTTATTGTTAATCTTCTTATTTGTTGATTTTGACAGCTAAGTGGACATCTCTTTCCTTCTCATCCCTCCAAATGTATCCACCACATAAAGCTGCCTAGTTGGTCAGAGAAGATGTTGTTGTTGTTAGGTGCCATTGAGTCAGCTCCAACTTACAATGATCTTATGTATAATAGAATAAAATGTTGCCTGGTCTTGTGCCATCATCATGAATATTGAATATCAGTCCATATAATTGACGGTTTCCCTCATTTTTGCTGACCCTCTACTTTACCAACCATTATGTTCTTCCTTCCTAGGTCTTTCCTGATGACATGTCCACAGTAAGTGCAGAAGAGTTGCCACAGTGCAATGAATTACTTAATATGGCCCTTCTAGCCATGGTCTTTGTGACTCACCCACAATAATTGAGTGGGACTATGAAAGTAAGGTACATGGAACGTGTAACATTTGGGGTTATGGCTAGGATATGATTCCCGCTATTGTATGATAGTCCTCCATTTTGTGATCTGATGGAATTATCCTCCATTTTATGTGTTGTAAATCCTAACCTCTACATATTAATGAGGCAGCATTGATGCAGGGTGAGTCACAGCTTTGCAGGCGGATGACTCAAGTCCCACCTTTACTCAAGTTACGCCCTTCCCTGGGGTGTGGCCTGCATCCAAGATATGCATGTGGGTGCCCTGGAGAGGCTCGCTCTCTCTCACTTTGGTTCATGATCGTCTGAACTCCAGTTCTTGAGACTTGAGGCAACAGCTTGTCATCTGACCTCCTAGTTTGGATTCACTGGTTTCCACAGCCCTGTAGTCTGGCAGCCTATCATCTGACTGGTGTTCGCAGCCTTGTGAGCTACCACCAGCCTGGGGTCTGACCTCCCAGCTGTAGTTGGTCATACCCTGCAGCCACATAGTTTGGGAGAAGCCTATTCCTGACATACAGATTTGGGACTTGCCAGCATCCACGACCACGTGAGCCGCTTCCTTGATACAGTTCGTGAGTTCTGTGCTAAGTTGCAGCAAATTAAAGAACTCAAAGACGGGAGGGAGAGTACTGAGGGGAGGAGGAGTAATTTACGTTAGGGATGATGTAGTAGTACAGCAATTTGGAAAAGTTGGACATTAGGGACATGGTTAACCTCCACCTCATAGGATCCTTATAAAAGAAATTCTTCATTTAGTTGGTGTCAGATGGTAGGTTTTGCTGCAATGGACCAGACTCACTAAAACACTTGGTTTTGGAAAAAAAGGTATATACAGGAGAATGAGAAACCTTTGGTTTCTGGATGGGATAAAAAAAAAAAAAAACCCATGGGTTGAAGCAGCTGTTGTGTTGCAATCAGTTACTCAAGGCAAAAGTTATTCATGGGATTTAGGAGTGGTAGATCTAACTCCTGAGGAATTGGCTAGTTGGATGCATATTGAAATACAGAGTGATAAGGAAAAGACCAGACATATAATTTCTTGGTTTCTCAGTAATAGAAATGGCAGGGAAAAAGAATATAGGGACAGGTTTTGGCACTGAACCAAGCCCAGATCCAGTCCAGTCAGAGCTACCGCTAGTCTCAGGGCCGACCCAGAAAGGAAAAATCCTGTGAGAACAGCAGGAAGTTCCCCTAAAAGCATTGGTCACCAAGAAGGTAGTCCAGGAGGGAAATGGGCAAAATCAAGAAACTACAGAAACCAGGGGGTATACTGTAAAAGAGTTGCTTCAATTTATACACTGGTATCGTCAGCTTCCTGAGGAACTGTTATTAAAATGAATTTGAGAGCAACTTATTTAGGGGCAGTGTCTTTAGTTTTGAATGACAAAGAATGGAAGAGTATGTTTGGACTGATGCAAGACCCACAACTCACTATGAAACAGTCACAAATGATGATACAAGATCCAGTTACACAGCAGGTGAGCCTGGATGGAGCAGCAAGCCTAGTGGACTAGATAAAATTTGCAGTGAGATCTGTTTACCCTGAGAAGGGAAACTGTCCCCCCTCCCCCTCTAAATACCCAATGGAACACTAAAGAGGAAGCAGTTGATGTGCTGCTTATGCAAGCCATGCTGGAATGGCTTTATGGTGACCAGGATATCTATCCAACAAGTATGCCCCTTACACAGGTCATGGAAGATATGGTAATCAAGGGAGCCCCTTCTACATGGATACCCCATGTAACCCTGCTACCACAAAACAAAGCAACAACCCAAGAAGCCTTGTCGGATTTGTGGGCACAGCTTCCCTGCATGGGTCTTACAGATGCAAGAAACATGAGGGTAATTCATAGGAGAACGGAAAGAACTTAACCCAGCATGACAGAGTTTTAGATGGTTACTAAGAAATGGGATGAATATGGCAAACATTGATGGAGTTGAGACAAAGGTTCTAATGCAGCTCTAAAGGAGGTTGGGTGGACCAACAGAAACTCCTGCTGGTACCCCAACATTAAAGAGGCCTAAACAAGTCCATTCTATTCACCTCAGTTGGGAGGTATTTAATAATGAGAATTCTCACCTGAGATTACTTGAAGCAGAGGCTCAGCTAGTTGATCAAGATAAGGATTGATGAAGGGGCCAGGGTCTTCTGGTCCAGCCTCCAGCAGGGGACCTGAGGCCATATGCACATGTGTGGATGAAATGGCCTGGGAGTAGGGAAGACACCTTCTTTGGCCTGGACAGGAGCCCAATGTACTGTAATCCCAAAACCTGTCAATAAAAACTTGAAGGGGCCTAAGGTTAGACTGGGGGGATATGGTGATGCAATGGTTTATGGGACTAAGGTGAAAGTTTGGATGAGAATTGGAAGACTTAAATAGATCTTGTATGAAGTAGTTGCACCTCCCTTACCTGAATGTAGTATTGCTTGGATATTATGTCTTATTGGGGAATACTCCCTTACCTAATATTGTAAAACTGAAGACGTGTAAGTCTGCTCTTAGGCCAGTATTAATCGCACATGCTAAATGGAAACCATTAGAATTGCCAGAACTCACTCAGGTTGTTAATTTGAAAGAGTATAGGATACCTGCTGGACAAAAGGAGATTACTGCTTTGATTAAAGACATGCTAAAGGCTGGAGTGCTGGTGCCAACAAATTCTCTGTATAACAGGCCTGTATGGCCTGTGAAAAAGGCAGATGGCTCATGGAGGCAGACAGCATACTAATGAGGCTTAAACAAAGTAGTGCCACCTGTGGCTCCAGCTGTTCCAGACATGGTATCAATGGTCCAGAAAACAGAGCAAACTAAAAGATACTAGTATTCAGTGACTGATTTGGCAAAAGCCTTTTTCTCCATGCCAATCTCAGAAAACAGCTAGCCACAGTTTGCTTTCTTGTGGGAAGGACCCCAATTTACTTTCACTGCATTGTCATGGGGTTACCAGAATTCACTGTCTTGCTGCCACAGTTTGGTTAGAATAAACTTGGATTTTGTGTAGATCTGTCTTAGGCTGGGTTCTCTAGAGAAGCAAAACAAGTGAAGCATATATATAGAGAGAGAGAGAGAGAGATTTATCTCAAGGAAATGGATCACATGGTCGTAGAGGCTGACAAGTCCCAAAACCATAGGTCAGGCGTCAGCCTGGAGGCTTCTCCTGACTCACATAGTTGCAGGGATGACAAACCCAAGATCGGCAGCTCAAAAGGCAGGCTACTGGCTCACAGGCTGTGGAAGTTGACAAATCAAAGATGGGTGTAAGATGGCAGGTTGCTGACTCAAGTCCCAAGAACCAGAGTTTAGATGATGGTGAGCCGAATGCAGGATCCAGAGCAGAGCAAAAGTCAGTGAACTTAGACAGAAAGTCCGTATATATTGAATGCAGGCAATACCCCTAAGGAACTCCCTTTCAACTGATTGGCTGCTCATAGCAGATCTTGTCATGGAGGTGATCATATCACCACATAACTGCAGATGTATATCATAAATGTCAAACCACTGAGAATGGTGACCTAGCCAAGTTGACACACAACCTTAGCCATTACAGTTCACCCCTTTGTCAACCTGGTACCTGTACACATCTCCTTAAACCATACATAATCTCTAAATAAAGACAATTATAGTCATACTTGCACCTAACATGATACAACTACAATGCGTACAACTGAAAACACACAAGCCCTGTTTATGTCTGAGGGGCAGCTCAGGCCACTTGGTGACTTGGTGTCCCATGGTTAAGCATTCAGTATCTACTAAGGCCCAGTAACAAGCCAAAAGTTGTTTCTCAAAAGGAGAGTAGTTATCTGCAGAGGATGGCAGCAGGACTTTGCTCCAAAATCCTAAGGGTTTGCACTGTGATTCACCAATAGGGGCCTGCAAAGACTCCAAACAGCATCTCTATCTGCCACTGACACTTTAAGCACCACTGAATCAGCTGGATCATATGGCCCAAATGGCAGAGCGGCTTGCACAGCAGCCTGAATCTGTTGCAGAGCCTTCTCTTGTTCAGGGCCCCACTCAAAACTAGCAGCTTTTCTTGTCACTTGATAAATAGGCCAGAGTAGCACACCCAAATGAGGTATATGTTGTCTCCAAAATCCAAAGAGTCCCACCAGGCGTTGTGCCTCCTTTTTAGTTATAGGAGGGGCCATATGCAATAACTTATTCTTCACTTCAGAAGGACTATCTCAACATTCCCCACAACATTCAACCCCTAGGAATTTCACTGAAGTGGAAAGCTCCGGAAATTTTGTGTGATTAATTTCCCACTCTCTAGTTTGCAAATGTTTTACCAATAAGTCCAGAGTCATTGACACTTCTTCCTTACTAGGTCCAATCAGCATAATGTCATCAATGTAATGGACAAGTGTGACATCTTATGGAAGGGAAATGTGATCAAGGTCCTGGCAGACTAAATTGTGACACAGGGCTGGAGAGCTGATATAGCCCTGAGGTAGGATACTGAAGGTGTATTGCTAGACTTGCCAACTGAGGGCAAACTTCTTCTGGTGGTCCCTTGAAAAATGACTCAGATGCTGCACCAGGCGATATCTCAGACAAAGGCTCTCCAGATACTGCAGGGTTAATTTCATCAGATGGGGTAGAGGGGCTAAAAGTTTTGTTGGCAAGAGCAATTCAATGGAATTTAGGGGCTCAGTGTTCCCATCTTCCTGATTATCTGCCCATATGTCTCCATCCCAAGTTTCAGGATACCATTTCTTCCCAATCAATGTCCTCACTTTAACTTCAGACACCATTCAAGGTTGGAAATTCAACTGGTGTTGTTCAGCCACTCTTAGAATAAGAATCTGGGTTTGGTTTTCGGCAATATCAGCTCTGTTACTACAAGAAATAAGGCTTTCTTTCAGGGCACAAGTGGCAACTTTGTGGTCGTTTATGTGGTGCTTGAACTTTGACCCTGAAGCCCTGAAATCATCTCTTTTTTCACCACTTTGTCTAGTGAAAGTAGGACCAAACAGCTTCCTTATACTTCTCATTCTGACAAAATTGTAGAAAAGTATCAATCATGCAACCACCCAGAGCCTCGCCTCTCACCAATACTTGATCTATTGGTGGTGATAGTTTGTGTATGTCTATTGCCACTTCATGCCACGGATTAGCAGTACCCTCTTTACTACTGGAAGCAGAGTCATCAACATCTTTAAGACTAACCAGACTTGAGAACCAATTTAGAAAACTCATCTTCACAATTTTGTTTCTCCAGAACCACTCTTGGTACCAAATGTCTTAGGCTGGGTTCTCTAGAGAAGCAAAAACCACCACTGGGATTCTGGACTAGAAAGTTTCCAGATGCTGCAGCACGATACATGCCATTTGAAAGGCAATTACTCACCTGCTATTGGGGGTTGATTGAGGCTGCCTCTGTCGGCTGCCTCAGTGACAGAGGGCATAAAATCATCATGAGAATGCAGGGAGGCACCCACTGTATCTATGAGCAGTAGCCTCTTTTCCCAAAGGTCTGACCCTGGAACCACCTGAGAAGCTGCCAGAGCCCATTGCTACATGGACAGTACCCTATGAACAACTTTCTGCTGACCAGCAGAAGGCTGCTTGTTTCACAGATTGTAGTTCCAGAGTACACGGACAACATGTGATGTGGAAAGCTGTGGCATTAAGACCTCAGATGAAAGACTGATTGAAGAAGGCAAGAACAGATCAGCTCAATGGGCTGAACTGCTTGCTGTCTTCATAGCTGTGATGGAAGGATTGTGCAATGATGAGAGCCCATGTTGCTTGGATTTCCACCAATTCATGGGCAGTGGCCAATGGCCAGGCTATATAGTCAGGCAAATGGGCAATAGAAAATTGTACTATTAAGGGGACACTTGTGTGGAACATGGACCTATGGAAAGCACTCTGGGAATTTAGAGGGCACGTTAGAGTAGGACACGTCGATGCCCATCAGAAAAAAACCCTTCCTGAATCGGAAGGCAATTGGAATTGGCAAGTGGACCTATTGGTATGTTCACTTGAGGCAGTCAATTGGGCCTATGAAATGGTCAGACATGGGGGTGCTGCAGCAATGCAGAGATGGGCTGAATCTAGCTGCATCCCCCTTGCACCCTCTGAGGCACAAAATGCCAATAAGGAATGCTCTGTCTGCCAGCAAGAAAGACAAGAGGTTGCAGTGGCTATGGGGCAGATTCCCCGGGGATAAGGCCCTGCACATAGCTGGTAAGTTGATTATATTGGACCAATGGCACCAGTCGCACCAGGTGGCTACAGGAATAGATATTTACTCTGGACTGGGCTTTGCATATCCCACGACAGATGCAAATGCCAAAAATACCATTAAGGGATTGGAACAAAAGATACTGTAGCAATTTGGGCCACGAAGGTATACTTCATCAGACCAAGGAACACACTTTACAGCTCACAGGGTATAGCAATGGGCCAAGAAATATCATATTAAATGGATATAGCATGTTGCATACCACCCTCAGAGAAAGTTTGATAGAGAATTGAATGGGCAATTGAAACATTTCTTACCTAAAATGGGGGGAGATAAACGCATGAAGGGCTGGCTTACATGCCTTCATGAGTGTGTGCTCACACTCAACATGAGGGGGACAAAGGGAGGATTACCACTGGACCCATTCCTATGCTTTTTTGGGGGGCTTGGGGAACAGAGGGTGAAGGAGGACGCTAGTGCCACTGTACAGTTCTTCCCCACATCGTCTAAAATTGCTTTTTTCCTGCCAGATGCTGCAGTCCCAGTACCAGGGATGCAGCTGCAGTTTCTGGAAGCATGGGTGATCCCTAAGCAAGAGACTTAACATGTACGCAAGAGACCTCTGAACATGTACACCAGAATTCCCAAGGGCCTGATGTTATGGATTGTACCTTCTCCCACATCTGGCAAAATTGGGGTTGACAGTGAATACTGCCGTATTGCCTGGTGGGCAGGACAGTCCACTAGTGTTGTACCTACATAACCCAACCCAACATGATGGGAATGGACTGAGAGGGAAGCACTTGCTGGACTGGTCTTGCTACCAGCAATCTGGACTGGTACAGCAGCTGAGCCTAATGTCCCTTCTCAAGGTGGAAAAGTATGGGTAAAAATAAATGACAAATGGAAAGAAGAAGAAATAATAGCTGAAGGTAAAGGAATGAATAAATGGATTATGCAGCAGGGGAAATCTAACATTATGCTGATATCTCAAGAGAGACTCAGAGCAAGGGAATAATCTCTCAGTTAAATTTTAACAGAGGCCGGAAAGGGTGAAGATGAGATAAACTATTAGAGAACCTAACCAGATCAGATGGACACCTGCAGCAGACCTGAATGGCTGGTAGCTTAGTAACCTCACCCTTGGGACTATTTTGCCATACTGAAGGACTAATTGTTAATGACTGTTTGGGACTGGTAAAATGATTGGGAGGGGGAAGTTAATCTTTCAAGTGTGAAAGGATCAATCGCTAGAAGAGCCAGGGGGTAGCCTGCAGTGCAATGAATTACTTAATATGGGCCTTCTAGCCATGGTCTTTGTGACTCACACACAATAATTGAGTGGGACTATGAAAATAAGTTATATGAAACCTGTGATGGTTGGGGTTATGTGTCAACTTGGCTAGGCCATTATTCCCACCGTTGTATGGTGGTCCTCCATTTCGTGATTTGATGCAATTATCCTAATTATCCTCCATTTTAAGTGTTGTAAATCCTAACCTCTACATATTAATGAGGTAGCATTGGTGTGGGGTGTATCTTGAGCCACAGCATTGCAGGAAGGCATGACTCGAGTCCCACGTTTACTCAAGTTACGCCCTTCCCTGGGGTGTGGCCTGCATCCAAGGTATGCATGTGCTCTCTCTCTTGCTTTGGATCCTGCATTTGGTTCACGATCATCTGACTTCTGATTCTTCAGACTTCAGCCAGCAGCCTGCCATCTGACCTGTCAATTCTGGGATTCACTGGCTTCTGCAGCCCTGTGGGCAAGCAGACTATCGTCTGACCTGATTCACCAGTTTCCACAGGTTAGTGAGCCAGCAGCCTGTGGTCTAACCTGCCAGGTTGGGTTCATCAGCCCCTAAACCCACATGAGTTGGGAGAAGCCTATGCCTGACCCATGGATTTAGGACCAGCCAGCCTCCACATCTGCATGAGCCATTTCCTTGATATGGTTCGTGAGTTCTGTGAGACACTGCAGCAAATTACAGGGCCCAAAAATGGGAGAGAGAGTACTGAGGGGAGCAGGAGTAGTTGATGTTAGAGATGATGGAGTAGTACAGCAGTTTGGAAAATCTGGACATTTAAGACATCTTTAACCTCTGCCTCATAGGAACCAGCTTTGTGCTGATCCTTGCAAAAGAAATTATTCATTTAGTTGCCCAGATAAAAGAATCTTTTTCAGCTACAACCTACAAACATCCCATGAACCTACTTTTCATCATCCTTTTATTATTGCATAAATGAAAGAGCACTGAGATAAGCAGCTTACCTTGTTGTCACAGGTAGGGGCACTGCAGGGCTGGCACAGGTCACATCTCCATATTCAAAGGAAGGTACAGACACACATTGCATGACTATCAAAATTTTAAATGTACACATTCCTTGATCTATCAATTCCACTATTACAGTTTATTTCTGTACAGATCTTTGCTCAAGAGGGCAAAGACATACCTGTGAACATTTCTTGAAATATTGTACATAATAATAAAAAAATTATAGCCAATCTCTATTTCCATCAAGAAGGGAATGGATACATAATGCATGATGCAATCATGTGATAGAAACTACAGGACTCTTAAAGAGAAATGTAGATCTATATGAACTGATTCGGAAAATTCCTCAAGATAGAGCTAAACTAAAAAATGAGTGATAGAACAGATTGAATAGTATGAACCTGTTTTTGCAAAATGCATGTATGTTAGTATATGCGTTTTTAAAATCAGAGAAAAAAGACAAGCCACACACATATCTTACAAAAGACCTGTATCCAAAATATACAAAGAACTCTCAAAATTCAAAAATAAGAAAACAACCCAATTACAAAATAGGCAAAAGATCTGAACAAACTGCTCACCAGAGAAGATATACAGATGGCAAGTAAACATATGAAAAGATGCTCAACATCATGTCCTTAAAACCAAAAAAAAAAAAAAAAATTGCCATCAAGTCAGTTCCAACTCATAGTGACCCTATAGGACAGAGTAGAACTGCCCCACAGGGTTTTCAAGGCTGTAAATCTTTATGGAAGCCAAGTGCTTTAACCACTGCACCATCAGGACTCCATATGTGATTAGGGAATTGCAAATTAAAACAATAATGGGATGCATTACATGCCAATTAAAATAGCTAAAATCCAAAAAGCTGACAATGCCAAATGCTAGCAACAATGTGGAGCAACAGGAACTCTCATTCATTGCTGGTGGGAATGCAAAATGGTACAGCCATTTTGGAAGACAGTTTGGTAGTTTCTTATAATGGTAAATATAGTCTCACCATACAATCCAGCAAGCACACTTCTTGGTATTTACCCAAGTGAGATGCAAACTTATGTCCACACAAAAACCTGCACACAAATTTTTATAGCAGCTTTATTCATAATTGCTGAAAATTAGAAGCAACCAAGATGTCCTTCAATAGGTGAATAGATAAACTGTGGTACATCCATGCAACAGAATATTACTCAGTGATAAAATAAAATGAGCTATCAAGCCACAAAACACATGGAGGAATTTTCAATGTATATTGCTTTGTGAAAGAAGCAAGTCTAAAAATACTACATATTGTATGATTCTAATCGTATAATGTTCTGGAAAAGGCAAAACTACAGAGACAGTAAAAAGATCAGTATTTGCCAGGAGTTTGGCAGGCAGGGTGGAAGGGATAAACAGGTGGAGCACAGGGCATTTTTAGGGCACTGAAACTATTCTGTATGATAACTGTAACGGTGAAAACATGACATTATGCATTTGTCAAAACTCACAGGACTGTACAACACAATGAACCCTAAATGATGGACTTTAATTACTAATAATGTTTCAACAATTGTAATAATAAAGCGCTATTGCAAAATGTTAATAGTAGGGGAAACTGGGAGAGAGGTGGTATGTGGGAACTCCGTACTATTCAATTTTCTGTAAAACTAAAACTGTACTAAAGAATAGTCTATTTTTTAAAAATGAATATTAGAAAAAAATAGTCTGAACTCATTTTCTAAAATAAATACGTGTTAGTAAATACATTTTTAAAATCAGAAAAAATATGTATCAAATTGCTAACAGGAGTTAACTCTGGGGGTAAAATTTCAGGGAACTTTTTTATTGTTTCAATTTTTATAAGAAGTGTACGTTACTTTCCTAATCATAAAAATATATATATTGTAAAGCATGATGTAAACACTGGAATTATCTGCCATTTTGCTTTTCATTTTCATTTCTCCATCCATTCATCCATGTAACAAACAGTTATCAAAAGCCTGTTGAGCTGCTGACTGTGACTGCACTAGGTGCTAGGAATACAGCCTTCATGGAGGTTACAGCCTAGTGCTAGGAAACATCACTCCTTTGCACACCTCCATTAGAGCCCATAATCTTGTGTTGGCTTCCTGAGTGAAATGAAGAATTCAAATAATGACCTAAATCAATTCAAGTTCTTTTCCTTCTCTCAAACTTACCTATTATGGAATAATACAGGCTGATAGCCATCACTCTATGACTTAGGGGCTGGTCATTTTAGATTCCTCCAGTCTCTGGATTCTCAAGTCTTCCTGGGGCTTACTAATAATAGTATTGTAATCACTAGCATTTACTGGGCACTTACTGTGTACCAGACATGGCACCAAATGCTTTACCCATGTTATCTCAAGTAATTTGCACAGCAGCCTTATGAAATAATTACCATTACTATTAGAGGTAAGAAGACCAGTTAGGAGGCTGCTACAGCACTTAGCGGAGAAGTTTTGGTAACTCAGGTTAGGGAGGCAGCTTTGGAAACTGGCAGTAGTGGAGGAATATCAAGGACATCATGCTTGGTAAAGTAGAGGATCAGCAAAAAAAAAGAGGAAGATCCTCAACGAGATGGATTGACACAGTGGCTGCAATAATGGGTTCAAGCATAACAATGATCATGAGGATGGCACAGGACTGGGCAGTGTTTCGTTCTATTGTACACTGAGTTGCTAGGAGTTGGAACCAACTTGACGGCACCCAACAAGAACAACAGAAAGGTTAAATGGAGGAGGATGTTGTGGTGATTAATTCAATTTAGAGAGAGGTCGAAGATGACTCCTGTAGTTCTCCCAGGTGTCATTCACTAAGACAGGTAATAACAAAGAAGACAGGGTTTTGTTTTTAGTTTTTCTTTTGTGGGGAAATATTTGCATATCCAAATAAAAGCATTAAGTAGAAATACAGTTATAAATCCAAAAACAAAGATCCAAATTAAAAATGATATAATTAAGTCCAAAATCAGTCTTGCTGACATATTTAAACAGCTCTTGAACTCTCATATCTCTCCAGAAGTCCCTCATCCCCAGATCACCAAGGGAAGAAAGAGGGAAAAGTTTCTTTCAGCCCAGCTTAGACATATAACACCCACAGCAGAACCAACAACATCTACCCCAATACCTACTTACAATAAGAGTACTTGTCCTTGCTGTTTTTGCACAAAGTCTGGATGGCGAGTAGCTGACTCCTGGAATCATAGAAGGTAAGACCTCGGAGGGGACACAGAGGTCATCCAATGCCACTGAATGGTCATTTGCAGATGTGTTGGGATGTGGCAACCTGGATAAAGAGGGTGCTGGCCTTAGATAAAGGACATCAGGATAGTTGCCCTGCACTAACCCTCTGGCTGACCTCATTTTACGGATGAGAAAACTGAGGCGCTTAGAACTAAAGTGACTTGTCTAAGGTTACACTGAAAGTAAGTTGCATGGCAGGGACTTATATGCAAATTTTTGAAAACCCATAATTACTGGTATGAGTCCAGGGAAGAGCTATTAGCAAATCCATTAATTTAACTCTTTTCCAGACTTCTGATTTTACTCACTCATGTAACACATACATAATGGACACCTAACCAAGTATCAGGCATGGGGCCAAGGACTGGGTAAAGGGCCTGACTGTAGAAGTGATATATGAAGTTTTTCAAATTCAATTATATTTATGGAAATTCAAAAACGTTTTTCAGCTTTCTAAGGGTAGTTTCCAAAGATCTACATGACAATCCATTTTCATCAAATGATGTGCCATCATGAAGTCAGAGGTATAAAAAGCTAAAGCGGTCATAGGGATTCGATTTTAACAGAGGGCAAAAGCACGCTAAAGGTTTGACTCCTACCTTCTTTCTGCAAGGAACACGCTTCCTTATATGGGATCAGAAAGATTCTATTTCACAAGTAACAATGGCTCTGTCTCGTGAGGGTCATAGATTTAGTTCATAGAGGTCTCTAAAAGTTCAGATCTCTCTTACGAACAGCCCGACATATTTGAGCCTCTTTGATACCTGGTTATCAGGATGAAAACAGAACTTCTGGCACTAGATATTGTTGGTGAACCCCACTAGGCAAGAAGTCTTTATTATTATTCTGCCTGGAGTCTGTATTGCTATTCTGCCCCATCGAGTTTCCAAAGCTGTAATCTTTACAGAAGCAGACTGCCACATCTTTCTCTCATGGTGCAGCTGATGGGTTCAAACCACTGACCTTTAGGTTAGCAGCCAAGTGCTTAACCACTGTACCATCAGGGCTCCTTCCATCCACCCCTAGTAACCATTAAATAATCTCTGGTCTCTATGCATTTGCCTATTCTAGATTTTTTTTTAAAAAAAAGCTGGATAAAAGAGAAGAGAAAAGAAAAAGATTAACTGGGGCTTTCCAAACCTTAAACTTACATTACAGTTTATATTTTGCACAGACTTCAGGCTCCTTGTTTCTTTGGCCCCTACATGGGACATTGAATTATTTATTTACCATCATTTAGTTATGACTAAAGGCAGACTGTAGTATTCTCACCACACAAGTGTTGTTAACCCCTGATATGCATGGATTACCCGTACAAATTTGGGGCCAAAATGGGTACATGTGATAGTGTAAAATGGATGGGATATTTGCAGTCATAAAAATTAAAATTATGAAGACTAGATAGCAATATGAAAAATGCTTATGCTATTAATATTAATAAAATAATGCTGTCACATAGGCTGTGACTGTAATTTTTGTAAACAGGTATGCTTCAACACAACTAGATATTTAACTGGCATGTTGCTATTTGTAAATGATAAGAATGTTGTATTAAGTTAAAAAAATTAAGGATGAGTAGAGTCAGTTTTCTTTAGTGCAGTTGGTTTGAGGGTTTTTTTAGTTTTTTTTTAATGTGGTGAAATATATATAACAAAAAAATTGCCATCTCAACCATTTTTACCTGTATAATTCAGTGACATGAATTACATGATCCATGTTGTACAACCATCACCACTATCCACTTTCAAATTTTTCATCACTCTTGACAGAAATTCAGTACCCTTAAGCAATACCTCCCTACTTGCCTCTCCCATCCACCCCTAAAAAACCTGTTGCTGTCGAGTGGATTCCTACTCATACAGACCCTATAAGATGGACCAGAATTGGCCCACAGGGTTTCCAAGGCTGGAATCTTTATGGAAGCAGACTGCCACACACATCTTTCTCCCATGGTGCAGCTGGTGGGTTCAAACCACTGATCTCTTGATTAGGAGCCGAGTGCTTAATCACTGCACCACCAGAGCTCCTTCCATCCACCGCTAGTAACCATTGAATAAACTTTGGTCTCTGCCGTAGTCATCTAGGACTGCTATAACAGAAACACCACAAGTGGATGACTTTAACAAAGAGAAATTTATTCTCTCATAGTCAAGTAGGCTAGAAGTCCAAATTCAGAGTGTCATCTCCAGGGGAAGTCTTTCTCTCTCTGTCAGCTCTGGTGGAAATTCCTTGTTATCAATCTTCCCTGGTTGAGGAGCTTCTCAGTGCAGGGACCCCAGGTTCAAAGGGGGCACTATTCTCCTGGTTCTTGTTTCTTGGTGGTATGAGGTCCCCCAGTCTCTCTGCTTGCTTCTCTCTTTTACATCTCAAAAAAGACTGATTTAAAACACAATCTAATCTTGGAGATTGAGTCCTGCCTCATTAACATAACTGCCTCTAATCCTGCCTCATTAACATCATAGAGGTGGGAATTACAACACATAGGAAAATCACATCAGATGACAAAATGGTGGACAGTCACACAATACTGGGAATCATGGCCTAGCCAAGCTGAGACACATTTTTTTTTTTGGGGGGGGGGGTGGACTATTCAATCCATAACAGTCTCTATGCATTAGCCTATTCTAGATATTTCATATAAGTGAGATCATATAATATTTGTCCTTTCATGTCTGACTTACTTCACTTATCATGTTTTCAAATTTCATCCATGTTTTAGCATGTATCAGAACTTAATTTCTCTTTATGGATGCATAATATTCCATTGTACATATACACTACATTTTGTTTATCCATTCATCTATTTATGGACATTTAGGTTGGTTCCACCTATAGGCTATTGTGAAGCAGCAGTCAAGAAATCAAACGACACACTGCACTGGGTAAATCTGCTGCCAAAGACCTCTTTAAAGTGTTGAAAAGCAAAGAAGTCACCTTGAAGACTAAGGTGCACTTGACCCAACCCCTGGTGTTTTCAATTGCCTCATATGTATCGGAAAGCTGGAGGATGAATAAGGAAGACTGAAGAAGAACTGACGCCTTTGAATTGTGGTGTTGGAGAAGAACACTGAATATACCATGGACTGCCAAAAGAACGAACAGCTCTGTCTTGGAAGAAGTACAGCCAGAATGCTCCTTAGAAGCAAGGATGGCAAGACTACGTCTCACATACTTTGGACATGTTATCAGGAGGGATCAGTCCCTGGAGAAGGACATTATACTTGGTAAAGGAGAGGATCAGTGAGAAGGAGAAGGACCCTCAATGAGATGGATTGACACAGTGGCTGCAACAATGGGCTCAAGCATAACAATGATTGTGAGGATGGCAGAGGACCAGGCAGCATTTCATTCTATTGTACATAGGGTCACTATGAGTTGGAACCAATTCAACGGCATCTAACAACAACAACAACATAGGCTATTGTGAATAATGCTCAATAAACATTAGTGTACAAGTATTTGTTTGAGTCCCTGTTTTCAATTCTTTTTGGTATATACCTAGGAATGGAATTGCTGGGTCACATTGTAGTTCTATGTTTAACTTTTTGAGGAACCACCAAACTGTTTCCACAGCAGCTGCACAATTTTGTACTCCCACCAGCAATGGGTGAGGGTTCCAATTTCTCCACATCCTCACCAACACTTGTTATTTCTATTTTTCTGATAATAGCCATCTTAGTGAGTGTATAGTATTATCTCATTGCAGTTTTGATTGCATTTCCCTAATGATTAATGATGTTGAGAATCTTTTCATGTGTTTATTGACCATTTGTATACATTTTTTGGTGAAATGTCTATTCAAGTCCTTTGCCTATTTTTTAATTAGGTTGTCTTTTTGTTGTTGAGTTGTAGAAGTTCTTTATATATTCTGGATATTAAACCCTTTTCAGATATATAGCTCCCAAATATTTTCTCCCAATCTAAAATTATTTTTGATGAGGTGTGAACCTGACATGATCCCTACAAAGAGGCAGGTAACAGAACTGAATGCTCTCATTTTTTTCTTTTTGTCTATGTGCTTGTAATCATTTTTTGCCCAATTTCAGCCAATAACAAAGCAGAACACATTTATTTCAAACTCAGGTCTTTTTTTCTCTCTCTCTCTTTTTTAATTGTTGTGCTTTAAGTGAAAGTTTACAATATTTATACATACATTGATTTTTGACCCTAGTTGCTCTCTCTATACTGTGACAGCACATTCTTCCTTTCTACCCCAGATTTCCTGTGTCCATTCAGCCAGCTCCTGCCCTTCTCATCTCGCCTCTGGACAGGAGCTGCCCATTTAGTCTCATGTATCTACCTGAGCTAAGAAACACACTCTTCATGAGTGTCATTTTATGTCCCATAGTCCAGTCCAATCTTTGTCTGAAGAATTGGCCTCAGGATGGTTTTAGTTTTGGGCTAACAGAGAGTCTGGGGGCCATGTCTTCCAGGGGTCCTTCCAGTCTCAATCAAACCATTAAGTCTGGTCTTCTTACTAGAATTTGAGTTCTGTACCCCACTTTTCTCCTTCTCCATCAGGGACTTTCTGTTGTGTTCCCCATCAGGGCAGTCACTGGTGGTAGTCAGGCAACATCTAGTTCTTCTGGTCTCAGGCTGATGAAGTCTCTGATTTATGTGGCCCTTTCTGTCTCTTGGGCTAATATTTTCCTTGTGTCTATGGTGTTCTTCATTTTCCTTTACTCCAGATGGGTTGGGACCAATTGATGCATCTCAGATGGTCGCTTGCTGGCTTTTAGGATCCCAGACACCACTCACCAAAGTGGGATGCAGAACATTTTCTTAATAAACTTTGTAATGCCAATTTACCTAGATGTCCCCCAAAACCATGGTCCCCAGACTCCCACCCCTGCTACTGTGTCCCTCGAAGAGTTTGGTTGTGTTCAGGAAACTTCTTAGCTTTGGTTTAGTCCAGTTGTTCTGACTTCCTCTGTAGTGTGTACTGTCCTTCCCTTCATCTAAGACAATTCTTGTCTACTTTCTAGTTAGTGAATAACCCCTCCCTCCCCCCCCCCCATCATTGTAACCATCAAAGAACGTTTTCTTCTGTGTTTAAACCTGAAACTCAAGTCTTGATGAGAATTTCACAGGCAGTATCATGGATTGAATTGTATCCACCAAAAATATATGTCAACTTGGTTAGGTCATGATTCCCAGTATTGTGTGATTATCTACCATTTTGTCATCTGATGCAATTTCCCTACATGTCGTAAATCCTATCACTATGATGTAATGAGATGGATTAGTGGCAGTTATATTGATGAGATCTACAAGATAGTGTCTTAAACCAATCTCCTTTGAAATATAAAAGAGAAAAGCAAGCAGAGAGACATGGGGACCTCATACTACCAAGAAAGCAGTGCCAGCAGCAGAGCGCATCCTTTGGACCTGAAGTTCCTGCACTGAGATGCTCCTAGACCAAGGGAAGACGGACGACAAGGACCTTCCTCCAGAGCCGACAGAGAGAGAGAGCCTTCCCTTGGAGCCGGTGCCCTGAATTCGGACTTCTAGCCTACTGGACTGTAAGAGAATAAACTCCTCTTTGTTAAAGTCATCCACTTGTGGTATTTCTGTTATAGCAGCACCAGATAACCAAGACAGGCAGTAACTAATATCCTTGGGTTCATGTACATCAGTAATTAACACTCCCCAATGTACACAGGAGGAATCTATGAGGCCTTGAACTTGGGGTTTAATAAAAGTAAAAATCAACTAGATTCAAATCCCAATCTGGCCACGTCCTTCATCTTCTCTTTTATTAAGTAGGAAGAAGGGAAAGGAAGAAATGTTTGTAGAGTGCTTACTATGTATCAAGCTCTGGGCTCAGCAATTTTTCATACATCATTTCATTTATTCTTCACATCAGCCCCATGAGACAAGTATTAGCCTTCAGTTTAGTGATGAAGACAATGAGGTTTCAAGACATTAAATAATATGCCTGCAGTTAGACAACAACTAAGTGGTCAAGCTAGGATTCAAATGCAGGATTGTTCATCGCCAGAATCTGCCCCCTTTCACTCTCCATACAGTGCTTCAGAATGTTATTCAGGGGTTGAATTAGATAATGGGTCAGGCTGACAGTGGGGGCCTGCTAAATATTTGCTGAATCAGAATCTCAATATCTACTTTCATCAAAACTTGATTGGCACTAGCGAGCCTCTGCCTCAATCCACCCAGTGGAGAATAGGCTGCTGTGCTCTTGGAGGAG
The DNA here is from genome assembly GCF_000243295.1 of Trichechus manatus latirostris. NCBI lineage: Eukaryota > Metazoa > Chordata > Mammalia > Sirenia > Trichechidae > Trichechus > Trichechus manatus. Next base: position 15,704,267 of record NW_004443988.1, on the reverse strand, counting down.
CCCACACACCTGTATAGGGTGGGAGGAAGGCTTCTCTCCACTGTGGTCCTGCAGCCAGGGCAAGAAGGACAGCAGCTGGGGATGGGGGGCAGAAATAGAGTGGGGACTGTTGGTGGAGGCATCAGAGGCAGGAGAGCATCTGAACATCTAGAAGCTTCCATAGGGCACGAGTCCAGATAATTCTCCAAGCCAAACTGTGTTAATGCCACAACCTTGGGTAAGAAGTTCTGCATTGCCTGGTTAGAGCAGAAAGAGGACACTGGAGGAGAAGGAAGAGGGACCTGTAGGAATGAAGGGGAGGATGCCAAAGGGCTCCCTTTTTCTCTCAATCCTCAGCCACAAGCTTTAGTCAAAAGGGAAAATGCAGCTAGGTTCTGGTTCTCCTTTTTAAAACATAATCCTAATTCCAATTCATAATTGATCTACAGAAAGCACCACATAAAGGCATTTATTTTCTTAGATTCTCCATAAGCAGAACTTACTTGCCTTTCTTTTTCTCCTACTGTTCATGGTAAAGCAGGGATAATTTCTCCCTTTTTAACATGATTAAGACTGGTTTGTTTGTTTTTTTTCCTTCAAATGCAAGAAAACAGTGACAACAACAACTCCAAACTCTGTTCAAGAATATACTCTTTTCACTGGCCTGTTCACATTACGTACATTTAAAGGCTCAGATAGAGAGCAGAATTAAAGACAGACACTTCCCTGGTATTTTGAAATCATTATAAGTTACAATCTTTTTTGATGCAAAGGGCTTCTTTTTTAAGCATGATGTCCTTTATGCGAATAGTAAAAAAATGGTCACGGTAACAAATGTACCAGGAAAAAAATGGTTAGGAAAAAAATGGAAATCCTGTTTGTGTCCATAGGTGAATTGCTGCTGTGAGGCGGCTGCAATTTGACTTTGTACAAAAAGGGTCACTGAACAGAAGGTCAGACAGCTGGCCATTTCCATTTCAAAGATGCTATCAAAAGGCCAAGAGGCAGTTCACCCAGCAGCCCTTTAGCAAACAAGATTTTCTCCCCTCTCATTTATGGTATTTTTTTATGCCAAAATAGTTTAGTGAGAAGGTCCTTGATTCATTTCCCTCAGAACGGAAGTTGTTTGTGAGGTTTGGAGAAGACTTGAGTTTAAGGAATTGGAGGAGTTTTGAGTAATGAGGAGCCATTTGGTGCCTACTTATCAAAGGTTTTACAGCAGGCAATAAATCACAGCAGAGCCCCTTCACTCCAGGCTGAGACAACTGGGGAAAGGTAGCTCCGTTATTACGAATTATGGCTTGTCACGTCTGCAATGACAGAACTCAGCTTTACAAACACCTCGCTTATTAATTAACAGCCCCTTGCAAAAACTGTAGGAGGAAGGCACAAAAGTTAGGATTTTGGTTGAATTTGATGTCTTACTAGTTAGATCTGACCTAGTAGCTATTGCCAGGCAAAATGAGGCTGGAAGGGCTAGAAACCACAAAATCCTAGATTTCATTGACCTATATAACTTAAATTAAGTACAACAGGAATAGAAGGTGAACTAGAATATAGAAGAGCAGTCAGTCACACAGCCCAATGTCACTAACCGTTGATATCCCTTGTGGATGTTAATATCCACCAAAAAAAAAGGAGATGGCTAACAGTAAAGGTACTACTCTTTGGCTTGCTTGTCAGGGAGACCAGAGCAAAGTGGACCAAAGCTAAGAGAGACTTAGACCAATATGATCAGAACCAGCAGCATGAGACAGACCCAGAGGACAAGCCTTGTCCTAGCAGTGCCAAAGCTCAAAACCAGGGAAGTCATATCCATGGACTGGTCCTAGAAATACAGAATAAAGCTCAGTAAAAGCCAGGAGCTGCATAAATGTTAGAAAAAGGTGATGCAAAGAGCAAGGGTGAATGAAAAATACGAGGCCCAAAATAATTAAATAGGGTATTTAGAAAAATCTGGGCTTTGTGGTAAGAGAAGCAGAAAGAAGGAAGGAAGCCAAGAAGAGAGGGAGGAAGGGAGGGAGGGAGGGAGAAAGAAATTCAACCAGTTGCATTGGCCGCTGCTTCAAGGAGCCTGTCAGAACTTCCACTAAATGAGGAACCATCTCATCAGGTATTTGTTCTGTTCCTATACAACTAATTGTCTGGCCTTGACTATGATGGAATTTGTTCATTAAGGAAAAGGGGAAACATGAGCCTTGGTGCTTTAATAGTAAAGTATCTTCTGTAGTAATAAATGACTCAGAGGTTCGATTTGGCAGCAGGGGATGCTACTTCCTATGTTCTCCCCAGAGGTGTCGGGAGCAGCTGCGATCATTAGAGACAGAAAAGGGAGTTTGGGAGGAAGATGGCAAGAGTGGAGAGGAAGGAAGTGAAAGTATAAGGTGATGTCATGGAGGAGAAAAGAATCTTGCTGGATTCTATGCCTGTAACAGCTAGGCTTCACCTGTTTGGAACAATATACTTTGAATAGCACATGGTCTGCAGTTGTTTAGTCATTGGACAAGTTCATTAATAAGAACCTTTAAGGGTCTCTGCCTGGTTGTTTCCTGATGGCAGATGGCAGGGTTATAGAACAAAAGAGACTGAATTGTCACATGCAGTGATGTTGTCATTGCCCTTAATGTCTCCTGAATTCATTCTGCAAGCACTCTCTCCTCCCATTCCAGTCCTATATCCTGTGACCAACCCCCCCTTCTTGTGCTGTCTCTGAAAGCCCAAGAGAACACCATGTTCAAATCCCTAGGGAAGGCACCAGGGCCCCATGCAGGAGCCTAATCTGAGAGAGTAACCAGCAGAGGCAGGGAACACACATTTGTCAGTGGTCATATTTTCACATTCCCTCTAAATGTATTATGTGACTCATAATGTATTACACAGGAGGAAAGAATTTCAGTATCCAAGACAATGTGGGCTAGAAGTAATCTGACCAAAATTCACCCTCTAGGCATGAGGACAATTGAGAAAGCTTACAATAGCCCATAATAATAATAATGGTAGTGTTTCCACAATGCTAAAGTCTTTCCCCCCAACTGTCTGTCAGTTTGTCATAGTGTGGGGGCTCGCGTGTTGCTCTGATGCTGGAAGCTATGTCACTGGTATTCAAACACCAGCAGGGTCACACATGGCAGACAGGTTTCAGCTGAACTTCCAGACTAAAACAAACTAGGAAGAAGGACCCAGCAGTCTACTTCTGAAAAGAATTAGCCAGCAAAAACCTTATGAATAGCAGCAGAACACTGTCTGATAACTGCCGGAAGATGAGCCCCTCAGGTTGGAAGGCACTCAAAAGATGACTGGGGAAGAGCTGCCTCCTCAAAGTAGAGTCGATCTTAATGACATGGATGGAGTCAAGCTTTCGGGGTCTTCATTTGCTGATGTGACATGACTCAAAATGAGAAGAAACAGCTGCAAACATCCATTATTAATCAGAATATGGAATGTACGAAGTGTAAAACAAGGAAAATTGGAAATCATCAAAAATGAAATGGGACGCATAAACATTGATATCTTAGGCATTAGTGAGCTGAAATGGACTGGTATTGGCCATTTTGAATAGGACAATCATATGGTCTACTATACTTGAATAGGAATGGCGCTGCATTTATCATCAAAAAGAACATTTCGAGATCTATCCTGAAGTATAATGCTGTCAGTGATAGGATAATATCTATACACCTACAAGGAAGACCAGTTAATACTACTATTATTTAAATTTATGCACCAACCACTGAGGCCAAAGATGAAGAAATTGAAGATTTTTACCAACTTTTGTAGTCTGAAATTGATCCAACATGCAATCAGGATGCATTGATAATTACTGGTGATTGGAATGCAAAAGTTGGAAATGTAGAAGAAGGATCGGTAGTTGGAAAATATGGCCTCAGTGATAGAAATGATGTCAGAGATCACATAATAGAATTTTGCAAGACTAATGACTTCTTCACCGCAAATACCTTTTTTCACCAACATAAATGGCAACTACACATGTGGACCTCGCCAGATGGAATACACAGGAATCAAATCAACTATATCTGTGGAAAGAGACGATGGAAAAGCTCAATATCATCAGTCAGAACAAGACCAGGGGCTGACTGCAAAACAGACCATGAATTTCTCACATGCAAGTTCAAGTTGAAACTGAAGAAAATTAGAACAAGTCCATGAGAGCCAAAGTACAACCTTGAGTATGTCCCACCTGAATTTAGAGACCATCTCAAGAATAGATTTGACAGGTTGAACATTAATGACTGAAGACCAGACGAGTTGTGGAATGACATCAAGGACATCATATATTAAGAAAATAAGACATCTTTAAAAAGACAGGAAAGAAAGAAAAAACCAAAATGGATGTCAGAAGAGACTCTGAAACTTGCTCTTGAACATCGAGTAGCTAAAGCAAAAGGAAGAAATGATGAAGTAAAAGAGCTGAAAAGAAGACTTCAAAGGGCAGCTTAAGAAGACAAAGTAAAGTATTATAATGACATGTGCAAAGATCTAGAGATAGAAAACCAAAATGGAAGAACATGCTTGGCATTTCTCAAGCTCAAAGAACTGAAGAAAAAATTCAAGCCTCATGTTGCAATACTGAAGGATTCTACAGGGAAAATATTAAACGATGCAGAAAGCATCAAAAGAAGACGGAAGGAATACAGAGTCCCTATACTAAAAAGAATTGTTCAACATTCAACCATTTCATGAGGTAGCATATGATCAGGAACCGATGGTACTGAAGGAAGAAGTCCAAGCTGCAATGAAGGGAATGGCAAAAAACAAGGCTCCAGGAATTTTATGGAATAGCTATTGAGATATTTCAACAAATGGATGCAGACCTAGAAGAGCTCACTCCTCTATGCCAGGAAACTTGGAAGACAGCTACCTGGCCAACTGACTGGAAGAGTTCCACATTTTTGCCTATTCCTAAGAAAGGGGATCCAACCAAACATGGAAATTATCAAACAATATCATTAATATCACACACAAGTAAAATTTTGTGGAAGATCATTCAAAAGCGGCTGCAGCAGTACATCAACAGAGAACTGTCAGAAATTCCAGCAGGATTCAGAAGAGGACGTGGAACCAGGGATATTTTTGCTGATGTCAGATGGACCCTGGCTGAAAGCAGAGAATACCAGGAAGATGTTTACCTGTGTTTTGTTGACTATGCAAAGGCGTTTGACTGTGTGGATCATAACTAATTACGGCTAACATGGGGAAGAACGGGAATTCCAGAACACTTAATTGTTCTCATGAGGAACCTGTACTTAATCGAAAGAGGTAGTCGTTCGAACAAAACAAGGGGATACTGCGTGGTTTAAAGTCAGGAAAGGTGTGTGCCACGGTTGTATCCTTTCACCATATCTATTCAATCTGTATGCTGAGGAAATAATCTGAGAAGCTGGACTATATGAAGAAGAACAGGGCATCAGGATTGGAGGAAGACTCAACAACAACCTGCATTACGCAGATGGCACAACCTTGCTTGCTGAAAGTGAAGAGGACTTGAAGCACTTCCTGATGAAGAACAAAGACCACAGCCTTCAGTATGGATTATACCTCTACATAAAGAAAATAAAAATCCTCACAACTGGACCAATAAGCAACATGATGATAAATGGAGAAAAGATTGACGTTGTCAAGGATTTCATTTTACTTGGATCCACAGTCAACATCCACGGAAGCAGCAGTCAAAAAATCAAAAGACATTGCATTGAGTAAATCTGCTGCAAAAGACCTCTTTAAAGTGTTGAAAAACAAAGATGTCATCTTGAAAGGTAGGGTATGCCTGAAGCAAGCCATGATGTTTTCAATCACCTCATATGCATGTGAAAGCTGGCGATGAATAAGGAAGACTGAGGAAGAACTGACGCCTTTGAATTGTGGTGCTGGTGAAAAATGTTAACTATACCACAGACTGCCAGAAGAATGAACAAATCTGTTTTGGAAGAAGTACAGCCAGAATGCTCCTTAGAAGCAAGGATAGTGAGAATACTTCTCACACTTTGGACATGTTATTGGGGGGATCAGCCCCTGGAGAAGGACATCATGCTTGGTAAAGTGGAGGGTCAGTGAAAGAGAGGAAGAGCTCCAATGGGATAGATTAACAGTGGCTGCAATGATGGGCTCAAGCACAACAGGGATTATGAGGATGGCGCAGGACCAGGCAGTGTTTCATTCTGTTGTGCATAGGGTCACTATGAGTTGGAATCAACTCAACAGCACCTAACAACAACAAAGACTTTTCATCTACCTGCTTTCTTTTTATATGAATAAAAATCCTATCAGGTTATTATTATCCTTCCTATTTCACATGAATTGGAAAATTGAGAGAGTCAGGCTAAGTGGCTTGTACAACCTGGTAAAATGGCAGATCCAAGATAGACACTCTGTGTCTTAGTTTCCTCGTGCTGCCATAATAAAAATTTCACAAGTAGGTGGCTTTAAAGGACACAAACTTATTGTCTCACAGTGCTGGAGGTCAGGCATCTGAATTCAGGGCATTAGCAGGGCTATGCTCTGTCCACTCTAGGAGATGATCATTCCTTGTCTCTTTAAGCTTCTGGCAGTCCAGGAGTTTGTTGGAGTTCCTTGGCTTGTAGACAAGTCCTCCCATGGTGCCTTCCTTTGTGTGTCTCTCCTTGTCTGTTCTGTTCTTTTTATAAAACACCTACTCCAGTATGACTTTGTTAACACAACAAAAGAACACTATTTCCAAAGGGGTCACATTCGCAGGCCAGAGGTTAGGACTTCAACAGACCTTTTCAGGGGACACAATTCAATCCATAACACTACGGTCTTCTGACTCCAAGTCCAGTCACCCTAAAGTCATGAATGAGGCATAGGTGGTTCAGTGGTAGAATTCTCACCTCCATGTAGGAGAACCAGGTTCAATTCCTAGCCAATGCACCTCATGCACAGCCACCACACCTATCTGTCAGTGGTGGTTTGCATGTTGCTATGATGCTCAACATGTTTCAGCAGAGCTTGCAGACTAAGACAGACTAGGAAGAAAGGCTTGGTGGTCTACTTCTGAAAATTGGCCAATAAAAACCCATAGATCACAACAGTGTAATCCGCAACCAATCATGGGGGTGGCATAAGGCCGAACAATGTTTTGTTCATTGTGTATGGAGTCACTATAAGTGGAGGCCGACTTGACGGCAGCAAATAACGACAATGGACCTGAGTCGATACTGGGGATTCCCACGCTTTGACCTCTCTTTGGGTTAAAAAACAGAATCTCCAGTGTCTTCTCCCGACTGTTGGCAAATCAGACAACTTGTCTTCTAGCCCCAAGCAAGGCAATGAGATAATGGGAACACAGGACTAGCCCTCATCCTCAAAAGCTTTGGTGGGTAGAGGAGCATCATGGCCAAGCCCTGGCCTCTCAAGGAGCAGTTGGAAGGTCCCTGATACCAGGTAAGGAGCAGGGAGGATGGAAGCAAAGAAGTGGGTAAAAAGGAAAGAGAAATAAAGACAGTCCACTCAAGGTAAGGAGCCACCAGGAATAGTGAGGGAACTCCAAGAGGCAGCAACAGCCCAATCTGCCTCTCCTCTGCATGAGATGAGCATGATGCAGTCACTAGCTAGAGAAGGGTGGGAGACTACCCAGGGGGTACAAGTCAGCGAAGTACACTGGCCTGGCCCAGATCCCCTCTCAAGCCCTTGGGGGCCTCAATCTAAAAATCTCAGAAAGCAGTTTACAAGTGTAAACCCTGGGTTACTTGCGAAAGAAAAAGATTTCCACCTGAGAGGGGCCACCCTACCACATGGGGCTTGATAGAGAGCAATTTATGCAATTAAAAAAAACCAATTGCCGTCAAGTCAATTCTGACTCATATCTACCCTATAGGACAGAGTAGAACTGCCCTACAGGGTTTCCAAGGAGTGCCTGGTGGATTTGAACTGCTGACCTTTCGTTTAGCAGCTGTAGCTCTTAACCGCTATGCCACCAGGGTTTCCATTTTTGCAAAGGGCCCCTCAAAATTCAGTGAATGGCCAGTTTTCTCCTCTGACTCAATCCTCCAGCACTGTCACAAAACCTGCGTGGGTCTGTGATACTGTCAAGACAGGGACAGCTGAGCTGTAAAAAGAGCCAGACCCAGACTGGGGCAGGGGAGGAAAGAACCAACATCTACTGAGTTTCCACTATATACCACGAACCGTCTACCACAATTTGTCAGTTGGTCGTTTTGTAGTGGCTTGCATGTTGCTGTGATGCTAGAAGCTATGCCACCAGCATTTCAAATGCCAGCAGGGTCACCCATGGTGGACAGATTTCAGCAAAGTTTCCAATCTAATACAGACTAGGAAGAAAGACCTGGCAATCTATTTCTGAAAATTGGCCAATGAAAACCCTATGGATCACAACAGAATATTGTGCAACTGGACTCAAACATGCCAATGATCATGAAGATGGTGCAGGACCAGGCAACATTTCCTTCTGTTATACATGGGGTTGCCATGAGTTGGAGCCGACTTAACAGCAGTAACAACATCACCATGAACTGGGCCAGACACTGTATATGTATTGTTTCATTTAATCCTCCCAACAGCCCTATAAAATAGGCATGATGCTCAGAGAGTAAGTAAGTTGTCCAGAATCACACAGCCAGTTAAGTGGCAAAGGTAGAATTCAAATAATCTTGCACAGTTTATGTTCTTCCCATTACATTAAGCTACTTCAGTAAATTCCATAGGATTATTTCAAGAATTAAATGAAACAATGTTAATAAAACTTTTGACAGACCCAAGGTGCTATGCAGATAATAGCTCTGTGTGTGTGTGTATATATAAACAATATTCATATATAGGCAAATACTCAGATCTACAGCTCATTTTACAGAAGAGCCATGTGAATTAGCATCAGTGGCATGTTTCTCTCCACAAAACAAGTATCTGTACCTTACACAATTCCCCTGTGAACCCCATCATCACCATGGCCATTAAATGTGGTCCCCAGATGAAGTATGAGCATGCTGGTCAAAAATGGATACTCACAGGCTGAAAGCACTTTATGATTATCAAGGGACAAAAAATGAATTAAAATCACACCCTGCTAAGTGCCACAGAAGTACTTTCAAATTAGCATCATTGCTACTATCTCTCTGATCCCTGGCATGTGGATTATACCTGCTAACATGTCCCTCAGGAAAACTAGTATGTTCAAGTCAGACTCTGGACAGCTGATTACAGTTTATTTTCTATACCAATGACAACCAAAACAGGCCAGCTTTGTCAAAGGGATAAAGTGTTGTTGGTTCTCTCCCCGTCTTAGTGAAATGTGTGCCTTTTCTGGGAGTCATTTCTATGATTTATAAATTCCTAGCAGAGATGAGACTAGGGTGGAGCAAATAAGGTGCCTAGAGAGCAAAATTAAAGGAAGCATTTGTTCTTAGGGTTGTGCAGGTGCCAATCCTGTACTTGCACATCCCTGAGAGTAAGTACCACCTTAAATTTTGCTCCCTCAGTACCTTTCTTGCCCCTCCCAAGTCCAGGTCCAGAATTTCGTAGCACCAGCAGAGGCACCACACTATGGAAGGGAGTAGGAGTCTCTGGAAAACAGTAGCTGCCCTCAGAGAATGCCACTGAATCCCCTGCAAGTCCAGTGATACATTTTTCTAAACAACAAGACAAGAGAAACCAATAATAGAAACTCATAAGAGCCAGACAATACTGTTGCTCCAGCATTTGGAGACCATGATGTACACTCTGCTGCCCAGTTCCCTACCCTTTAATTATTTCAAAACCTGTGCTATGGTGGGGGGGAGTTGGGGAGACAAGGCTAACTATGAGGTTCTGCCAGCTGCCTTGTCTTCTCCCTATCCCAAAGCTCCAACACACCTCAGAGAAAAGAGCGCAGGCAAGGCAAAGGGCTTTCGGACCTGCCCAACTTCGATCATGCTCTATTAAAATCCCCAGCTTAATGCAAAACCAAGTCACAGGTCAGAAGTTTCTATGTAATCAAATGTGCGTCATGAACTCACCCACATAGATCGGGTTACCCTAGCTCTGCCATTGAAGGGAACAGAGGTAAGGAATGCCCAATGGAGGAAACATTCACCAGGTGAGTATGACCTTTGAGTGCTCAGGTGATCTGGGTTGCATTTATAGCAAACGGAATCAACGGGTACAAACAAACATCCAGGTGGAGCCTACTGAGGTCAGATGGTGTGAGCTAACTGAGCATAAATCAGGCTGATTATCAAAGGTCTCCTCTGTGCTGTATAGATGCAGCTAACGCTGTGCCAACAATTAGTTCCTACCAGTGGCAGGAAGATACAGATAGATTCACGTGCATATACACAGACAGCCCTCACTGGAAGGAACCACAGTGTACAAAATGGAAGCAGGCACCGCCTTCCCCAGCCCATAAAAGTTTTCAGAACTCTTACACTATATTGCATTATTCTTAGACCACTGCAGTCAGTATGGTTTGCAGACCAGACAGTTCATGAACTGTTTGTTACTAATCCGTACAGAAATTAAGGATAAGCACTTTTTCACCAATTTAACAGCAATTTTATGTTTGTTGAAACTAATAACAAAAAATTAAAGTTTGTATTTTGCATGTATTGGTTTCTATTTCATTTTACTAGTAATGCGTTTTTATTGTATTTTATGAAAGTACCAGTAAGCAACGGATTTGAAATTTAAAAAAAAAAATTTTTTAATCCCTAGTCCTTCACCACAGACCATCTGAGAAGTGTTAACTTAGATTGTGCACATTCAAGACTACATCTTTGATAATATACAGTTCTTTATGATCCCTGCCCACCCCTGCCCCCACCAGCTTCATTCCTCTCCACTCCGCTTTCAAACTGTTTGTTCCAGCCTTGCAAGGTTACTTGTAGTTTCCTGACCCCACCATGCTGTTTCATGTCGCTGTGCTTGCCCTTGAGCTGTCCTCATCTCTTGTACCATCTCCCCTGCCTAGTGCCTCCCTGGGTCTGCTTAGACATCTCCTCACTTCTGAATCCTCCTTAAGCATTAGCTCCTCTCTACAACCTTCACTCCTAACGTTAGTACCTGCCCCAATCCTTAATATGGTGAATTTAAGGGTAGAAAAAAATATATCCATATGTGCATATATGTATATTCACCATACAAAACAGCCTTCCCCCAAAGGCTAGTCCCAAAGACAAATTGAAAGGTCCTTTGCCATAGAAACAATGTTGTCATGGTGATTAGATCCCAGATTAACTCAGAAAAGTATGGCAACCAACCTCTATTCACCAAGACAGTCCTCAGATTCTTGACCCAGTGCTTTCCAAGGACTCCTGCGTTTTTCACACTCTGGGTTCTAGTGTTTTACTCAGCAAATACAAACACCACAATGGAGGTGCATGATTATATTCTAGGGAGCCTAGTAACAGGCATGTCTATCAATGATGCCATGGGATAAAGCAGTCAGGTGCCACTGTGTTCTCTGGAACACAGCTCTCTCAGAAGCAGTGAGGTGGGGGCTCCCCTTCATTGCTAGGGAGTGGGATTAGAAACTCACATCCCCCAGCTCTAAAACAATGGTTCCTGGGCCCCAAGCACAACTCATCTGGTATTAGGGGAAGGACAGAAGGGATGGGGAATGAGGCAGAAGCTGAGAGGATGAGAGGGGTAGAAACAGGGTCTTCAGTGGGCAAAAGCTGGAGGAGATGTGGCTGCCTCCTGCTGCTGCAATTTTAAGCACTCACACAAACTCACATGGCTTCCAGAGTCTCTCTCCTCTCAGGTCCATTAAGAGATGGAAAAGCAGACAGAAGTTTTGGTTGGTTACTTACCAGCTATGTGACCTCAGGCAAGACATTGATTGAACTTCTCTAAGCCTCAGTTTCCTCATCTATAAAAAAAACAACAAAGCCCAGCACAATGTATGGTGTTTCATAAATATTAGCTGTCTTCCCTAGTACTGCTGAGGTAAATGGAGTTTTTTTTAATTAAAGATATCATACTAAAGCATCAAAACTAGTGACTAGCTCAAAATCCATGCACAACAAATTCATTCCTTTTTTCCCCTCCCTACCACTCCCCTACCTCCAAGTTCACACAAACACACTTCTTTTTTCACCTGGTCCAGATAGGTTTAAGACAAAAATAAAACCTCTGAGGAGCCTCTGAGAAGAAGGAATGAAAACTGAGAGCCTGTGACAATCAGCCTCAGCAACGAAGGAGTGGGAAGAGTCACTTTCTCACCACTACTTCTTCTTTCCCGATGCCACACCCATCCTTCCTGCCATTCACACCCCTCATGCCCTGGGATGATGGAAGAGGCAGAAACGAGTTGGAGTGAAGTGAGAGATGATCTCAGTCAACTGCAAGCTGAGGGAGAAGGTGAATGAGGAAGGAGGAAGAGTCCTACGGCCACAATTCCATGCCACTCACACAGCTATTTCTAAGAGACGTTCAAACTCAAAAGATATAAGCTGGGAACTGACTGTATTTCCACCTCCAGCTTGTTTGTTTGGTTAATAATCACACTCCCTAGGACCCAGGACCCCAAAAGACAAGTTACTACACCAATGCTCATTAAGCAGAGAATTCCTGTGAGCCAGAAACTTCAGGTCCAAAAAAATCACTGAAACCCAAATGGAGAACTGACAAGCGTTCTGGTTTGCTGGGCCATAGCGTTTGCTGCACGGAGGCTGTGAGACTGGTAAACCTCGCTTGTAACACTTACCGTCATGATTAAACATTTCATTTTGTCCCTGACTACCTCTCAGTGCCCTGTGGAGCCAGAGAAAATGTGACAGCTCCCACTCACCCCTCTCCAAAGCTGGGTATTTTAACTGGAGTTTTGACCCAATCCATGAATTTTTAAGGTCTGAGAATTACACACCAATGATAGGATACATGCAGCTGTGGCCCCAGGTAAAATTTCGGAAACAGACTCTCAGTATTGGAAAGGGACTTGGGCCCTCTGGCTGCTTATGTAGGTTTTCTACAACTATCAGAAAGAAAGAAAGAAAACACCAGTTGCCATCCAGCCAGTTCTGACTCCCGACTGCCTAACATGCGTCAGAGTAGAACTGTGCACCACAGGGTTTTCAACGGCTGATTTTTCAGAAGTAGATCACCAAGCCTTTCTTCCAAGATGTCTCTGAGTGGACTTGAACCTCCAGACTTTCAGTTAGCAGCTAAGCACGTTAATTTTCTATACCACCCAGGCACTTCAATCTCTGCTGAAATACCTCCAGCCTCATGGAACCCACCACGTTTAGATAGCGCATTCTTCCTTCTGACAACTCTAATCACTGTGAGAAGTTAACCAAACTTATTGCCGCGGAGTCAATTCTGACTCATGGTGACCCTGCGGGGCAGAGTGGAACTGCCCCGCGGGGTTTCCAGGGAGCGGCTGGTGGATTCGAACTGCCGACCTTTTGGTTACCAGCTGAGCTCTTAACCACTGCGCCACCAGGGATCTTTCTTTTTACATACTCAGTAGAAATCTTCATCTGCTTTCTAGTTCTTCTCTCCAAGAGAACTGCTCTCAGGAGCAGCCAGGCAATGAGACAATCCTTTTCTATTATAAAGACAAAATCTATACCCCTCGCATCAGCTGATTACAGGCTTCTCTCTCCATAAGGTAACACACACACAGAACTCTCTACTTTCTGACCTATGATTTGGAATACTGGGTGGATTTTGTGTGTTTACTACTAAATTCTAACTACTACTAAACCTCAAGAGTACTTTCTAAAAACAAAACTCTTAGCATAAAGAATGAATCATAGGAAGAGAAAAGAATTCATTCTACTCTCTTGGCAAAAAAAAAAAAAAAAAAAAAAAAGCCTTTATCAACTGCTTTTCTTTATGACCTGCTGTATTATGGAACCAAATAGCTTGGGTTTAAAGAGCCGTTGTTCCAGAATGTTTACAACATGGGCTTAGAATATGGCAATGCAGTAACTGAGGAGTCAATAGTGGCAACAGTTATTATGCTTTCAGGAACTGTTTACCACCCCTGGGCTGTGGGAACCTGTTTTGTGAAGGAAAATAACGTTAGGACATTGGGGAAAACCACCGATTGTCAAAAGTACTGTTGATTCTTTCATTAAACAAAAGTGTATACCCGTGTCTGGAGACCAGAAACCAAAATGGTTCCAAGTTTTGCTTTGGCTGCAGGAGAATGTCTGCATCTCTAAATAAAATAAAAATAAACATTAAAAGAAAAAAAAAATCACTGAAACCCAAATGACCTAGATGGTTTTGATCTGAACTATCCTGATTATAACCTGAATGGTCTATTTGACTTCAGGGGTGTAGGAAGAGCCTGCTCCTCTGCAGACCCAGGCCATATCCTATTAAATTGACCATTCTTTCTTTGCTTACTTTCAAAAAATCATAATCCATATAAGCTAATAAAATCCTTTATATCTACAGATTTTTCTCAAGATTAGAAATGTTAATATTTCACCTAATTTAACAGGAGATAATTTGTCCCTTTATATTTTTCATTTTTAAATTTTATAAAAGGTACAACTATAGTGACAGAAAGCAGATCAGTCATTGCCTGGGACAGAGGGTTAGGGGAAGGGACCGACTGCAAAGAGGTAAGAGGAAACTTTTTAGGATGATGGAGCTGTTCTCTGACTTGATGTGGGGGAGGTTCATCAAACTGTACACTTAGAATTACTACATTTAATTGTATGTACATTATATCTCAATAAAGCTTAAAAATGCCATTTTCACAACAGAGCAGCATAACTTAAGAATGCCCATGAAGATGCTTCTGCTACAGAGATGGAAATACTAGGTCTGCCAAAATGTCTCAATAACAGTGCACTTCATCAGAATATGTCAATATTTCACGGTATAAACCACCTTCTGTCAGCTGTCTGAGATGGAGCCATGTAGCATTTTAACATGCCCAAAGAGTGTTTTCCCCATTACATACATCCAGGAGCACTGGTTAACCCATTAAAAGTTAAAGGCAGTAACATTCCTTGGGTGACTAATCAGTGGGGCAGCCTGCAATACTGCAAAAAGAAAGTAAGAGTTTTGAGTCAACCTGGAACTGTCTTTCCATAGCCCAAAATGTGGCATTCTCAGAGCCTTCCTTTTCCTTCCTCCATTTCCATATTAATATGGCAAATCAAAAATTTGAGACACAAGTTCTTTTGAGGCTGCACCCATTTGATTTACCAAGAGACAGCCTGGTGGGGCCCAAAAATCCTCTGGGAATCCATAAGGTTAGAGACTGCAACGTTGTAAAAGAAATTTTTCCAGCCCTGTTATCCCAGGGGTGAGAAGTCTAGGTCTGCATGGATAAAAGTACTGCTCCACCCTTTCTGAAGATCTGTTTGGGTATCCCCTCCCTCCCCTCAGAACTACCCAGAAGTGCCTGGAAAAAGGAGGTCCATGGAGATACTTGCATACCCCTTTTGCACTTCCACACAGCCAGCCCTGAGAGGAGGAGATAGGAAGAATCTCATCCCAGAGGCCAGGCACACAGACCCCTGGCTGACACCTGAGGCCTGGAGCAGAGAGAGGAAACCAGAATCCCACTGATGTCTCTCACTCAGCAGACGTCCAAGTCATAATTTCAGGGAGGATGACCACTATCTTTGTTAGTCCATTCTTTTTCAATGATATCTGATGGAAAACTGGGTAGTATTTGTCTTAAGCATTGTTTGTGCACAGCCCTCTCCTTGTCTTCTTCTCCCTGGGTGATCCCATTAGCACCCTGCTTTGATTGTCAGACTCTGCCTGATGATGTCTGTTATGGATTGAATTGTGTTCCCCACCAAAAAATATTTGATCATGTAACTCCCTAGCATATATATTTTTTAAATGTATACCTCATTATGTCCACAAAATCCAAAGACCTTACTGTAGCATATAAACTCTTGCTGACTTCTCTAAACACTTCTCCCACCTGTCTCCTGCCCCAAGTGCCCTTCTCCAACCAGGCTTTCTACTCTTTCTCTCTACTAAACTACTCCTGTTTTCTGAAAGTAATGCTCTTTTGCACCTTTATATAAGTTCATGTTCTCCCCTTTGCCTAAAATGTATTTCCTCATCTTGTCTGAACTCTCGCTCATACTTTGAGACTCAGCTTAACCATCACTTTCTCCTTGAGTATTTCTTATGCCTTTCCCACCCTCTTAGGCAGAGTCAGATGCTCCATCCTTTATACGCAAGTGGTGTCATGTACATAGCTCTATTACAGCACTGGCCTTGTTTTATTGTATTTCCATGTTACCATCAAGATAAACCAGTGTATGTTATTATCAGTGTATGTTATTATGACTTTTATCACAACAAGGACTGTCTTAGACATCTTTGTGTCTCATATGCCTAGCATAGTGCCAGGCACAAAAAAAGTGCTCAACAAATATTTGTTGAGAATATGTACAACCCAGTAGTCTTCAGTTCTCTAGCCCTGGAACTGTGCTTTTCTTTAAAATCCAATAAACAATGGTGTGGGCTTCTTATGCCACCTTATCCTACTTCCTGCAAAGTCCAGTCTTTAACTAGGTTCCCCTCCCTGGCTACTTCTGGGGTCCTTGAGGGATGTATCTGTCTTCCAGGATTCATTTTGGCTGCCACTTGTCACATCTACATCTGCAGGTCTACATCTACATTTCTGCAGGTCACTGTTTGGCATCACATAGCCAGCCTTCTAGGCCACCTGAGCACTCTCAGTATCAGTTCTCCCCAAGTGAAGACACTGATTCTGCCTTAATTTCCCAACACACAGCTTTAGGCAGACTATGGTGTTCGACAGATCTTTACTGAATGCTTGAGAGTACCAGAGAGGAGTTACAACACAGGAAAGAATCTACAAAACTTGGTGTGAGATATCACTGCCCCCACAATCCAAGAAGTCCATGCCTCTGAAAAGACTACCCCGCCAGCCATCTCTCTCCTCAGCCCCCAATACACACACCACCACATTTCAAAGCCAGCTTACCTCCATGAATAGAAATTCCGCATCTACAAACCAGCACCTGACACCCCCTCCTCTCCAGTGAGAGGAGAAAATCTCTCTTTCCTCTCGCAGTCAGTATCAAAACTATGTCTGCAGACATGCAACTCTATCCACAATGAACAACACTTAACGTTATTTTGAGTTTGGCTCCTTCCTCATTGTCTCAAACTATATTTCCTGGAACAGGATCTGCACTTTACCTTTGCATAATCAAAGGCATACTGAAATGTTAGAGTCCCCGCCACATAGAAAGAAAACTTTCCCCAACCCACCATAATATAAAATCTCTATCTCTGAATAACAGAAACTGGTATTTCTCTGAAACAGAAAATTTCACTAACCATCAAGTTTTCAGAAATACTGTGTTCTAAGCTCAGAGTAGAGCACTGTTAAATGAATAAATAAGTAAATGGATGAAAGAGTGAAAATATCCACAAATATCAAAAAAACTCACATGAGAGAATCAAGTAAGGCTTTAGGAAAGGGACTTGAGAGAATGGGATAATTTAAATCTGCAGAGATGAGGAAGCTCATCCTAGACAAAAGAAATGGCATGAGCAAAGGTCAGAGACGAGCAAACAGTACCTAGAAGGCACTTTCTAGGAAAATTTTCCAGGAGATTCATGTATAAATCAAGAAGGGTCAGACTGTTAGGTGAATAAGACCCCTTCCAGTGCTAAAATCTATTACTTCTATAAGACTGGGAAGTGATTTGAATTAAATTTTGTATTTAAAGTTAGAGGCAATGTCAAACAGATCAAGGTTTTTGATGTAGTTCCATATCACTTTGTTGGTTGCCAACTTTTGATAGAAATGGTTGCACTGAAACATGCCATTGGCTTATAAAAAAGACCAGAAGAAAAAAAAGCCAAAATGTTAAGAGTGTCTTGTCTCTCAATGGTGGAATTATGGGTGGGGTTTTTAATTCCTGCTTCTTCATATTTCTGCATGTCCCAAATTTTCTGCAAGGAACATGTACCATTTTATCATAAAACTGAAGAAAAGCATTGCTACAGTATTCATAACCCTTAAAATAAACTCTGGGGTGAATCCTACGTAAGAGTCAAATAAAAAAGAAAGAATCTTCGTTTAGCAAACTTAGTCATCCCTAATAAAATGTTAGCTTAGACTCCAGAGCTATCCTTTCTTTGCTAAGAAGGTAAATCAACCCCCAAAAGCATTTTTTTCTCAATAACTGTAGAAAATGACAATAACAAAGTCAGTAATAAATCCAAAGAGTTGTGTTTCCTTGACTAAGCCACCCATCCTGATAAGGGTATGGAGACATAAACACTCCTTTCTGAGAATATTAGCAAGAGCCAGAGGCAAGCAGGATGGCATAGAGAGTTTCTCTTCCTTCCCTGATCACATCCTCTAGGAGCTAAAGCAGGAAAGAAGTGTGTCTGAGAACAAAGAGCAAGTAACCTCACATGGAGGCTGGTTATCAAGAGTACCTAAAATGGAAATTGGTTCAGAGATTCCAAACAATGAAGCTCACACTAGAGGAGGAATGAATGAATTCAAAATTATTTACTTCACAGAAAGAAAGCTTTCAAAGAGATATAAAAAAGGAGGCCATGCAGTTAGAATCTGGCCTTACCCATGAAGTGAAAGAAATCCTTCATACACTCAGGAACCATCACAAAGATTAATGCCAACATACTTGGAGAGGACGAGGCATCATTTGGAAGAGTGGAGCATCAACATGAAATACCTGAGTGAGCCGAAAAGGTGACAAAACAATGCCTAGAAACAAGAAGAAAATGGAGGGGTCTTGTGACCATTCAAAGTGAACACCTGGAGAGGATAAAGGTCAATGGTGAGACAGGAAGAGCTGCCAGTGGGAGACTGGATGAAGGATGATATGAGCAGGCAGGCAGAGGAAAAGGAACAACTAATGAAGAGGTCGGCCATGCCATGTGTGACCTTCTTTGTGAAGGTACTCGGCCACCCAACCAGCAATTCTACACAATAGAGAAGAAATGATCTGCTAGTTTTGGGTGCTGTAATTGTCTTAATTCATAGTTAAGATCCTTTTGTGCCAGGTGCCCTTAGGTCAGCATGTTTCTATATAGATACAGTAGTCACTGGACTCAGGCCATGTGTGTGAGTCTAAAACAAAAAGGAGTAGCAAACGTTCAGGGAAACATTTGCTTGGGAAAGACAGGTTAGCAGTCCAAAAGGTTTTCTAGAGTAGAGGAATGGCCATATTAGAGCTTTGGGTTGGTGACTGGAATTGCCCTGCCCTGGGCATGAAAAGTCCCTGAAAGGTGTATTAAGGGAATTCCAACATGAAGATGGAAGGAATACAGACTCACCGTACCAAAAAGAATTGGTCAACATTTGACCATTTCAGGAGGTAGCATATGATCAAGAACCGATGGTACTGAAGGAAGAGGTCCCCAAGCTACACTGAAGGCACTGGCAAAAAACAAGGCTCCAGGCATTAAAGGAATACCAATGGAGATGTTTCAACAAATGGATGCAACGTTGGAAGAGCTCATTCATCTATGCCAAGAAATCTGGAAGCCAGCTACCTGGCCAACTGACTGAAAGAGATCCATATACATGCCCATTCCAAAGGAAGGTGATCCAGCAGAATGTGGAAATTATTGAACAATATCATTAATATCACACGCAAGTAAAATTTTCCTGAAGATAATTCAAAAATGGTTGCAGCAGTACATCAACAGGGAACTGCCAGAAATTGAAGCCAGATCAGAAGAGAACATGGAACGAGGGATATCACTGCTGATGTCAGATGAATCTTGGCTGAAAGCAGAGAATACTAGAAAGATGTCTACCTGTGCTTTATTGACTATGAAAAGGTATTCAACTGTGTGGATCATAACAAATTATGGATAATATTGTGAAGAATGGGAATTCCAGAACACTTAATCGTGCTCATGCAGAACCTGTACAGACACCAAAAGGCAGGCATTTCAACAGAACAAAGGGATACTGCATGGATTAAAATCAGGAAATGTGTGCACCAGGGTTGTATCTTTTCACCACACTTATTCAATATGTATGCTGAGCAAATAATATGAGAAGCTGGGGTATATGAAGAAGAATACCTCATTAGGATTGGAGAAAGACTCATTAACAACCTGCGTTACGCAGATGACACAACCCTGCTTGCTGAATGCAAAGAGGACTTGAAGCGCTTACTGATGAAGATCAAGGACTACAGCCTTCAGTATGGATTGCACCTCTACATAAAGAAAACAAAAATCCTCACAACTGGACCAATAAGCAACTTTATGATAAAGGGAGAAAAGATTAAAGTTGTCAAGGATTTCATTTTACTTGGATCCACAATCAACACCCACGGGAGCAGCGGTCAGGAAATCAAATGACATGTTGCACTGGGCAAATCTGCTACAAAAGACCTCTTTAAGGTTGTCTCAGGAAAAGACAACTTTCAGTGCAGTCAGTGAGACAGAGGCATAATATGCTGACCAAACTCTCTAATTTTAATCTGGATTTCTAGACTAACAGCTATGTTTTTTGAGAAAAACATGTTTTTCCTCAGTGGTCAAAACCAGGATGTGAAACCATACACCCCAAGGGGTCTTAACCAAGTGACCATTTGCACCCCTCAAAATACACGTACTCAGGAAGAGTGCTGTCTGGGTGCTGTTGCCAACAAGATAGTTTTGCAAGACAGACAAAGAAAACACATGTAAGCATCTTGTGACCATGATGTAAGCATCCTGTGAAACAATCTGTAATCACTAAGTATACTATTAATAATCAATAACCAATCAGAGTGTGATTATTACAGTATTCATTGATTTTCCTGTAACTTCCCCCTCTATGGTTTAGTTCCTCTTTTTAACCCATAAGAACACTTGTATAATGAAAGTGCCCCGGACTACCTGGTTCTGTTTTCAATGGGCCACGTAATTCCTCAATTGCAATTGTTTTAAACCCTTAATAAATCTTTTTGTTCTAACTTGAAACAGTGTTCAAGTTTTTCTCTACAACAAAGTGTTGACAAGCAAAGATATCACTTTGAGGACTGAGGTGCATCTGACCAAAGCCATGGTGTTTTCAATCGCCTCACATGCATGCGAAAACTGTACAACAAATAAGAAAGACCGAAGAATTGACGCCTTTAAATTAAGGTGTTGGTGAAGAATATTGAATATACCATAAACTGCCAGAAGAACAAATAAATCAGTCTTGGAAGAAGTACAGCCAGAATGCTCCTTAGAAGCAAGGATGGCAAAACTTTGTCTCACATGCTTTGGACACATTATCAGGAGGAACCAGTCCCCGAAGAAGGACATCATGTTTGGTAAAGTCAAAGGTCAGTGAAAAAAAAGATGACCCTCAATGAAATGGATTGACACAGTGGCTGCAACAATGGGCTTAAGCATAACAACCATTGTGAGGATGGCACTGGACCGAGCCGCATTTCGTTCTGTTGTACATAGGGTCACTGTGAGGTGGAACCAACTCCATGGCACCTAACAACATTGTTACAGAAAAGTCTAAAAAAAGAGGTCTGCAATGGAAGACCAGAAAGAAAAGGAGAACTCGCATATTTTCTTAGTACCCTTAGGGGATGGAGAGAGAGGCTGATCAGCCCCAGGGTACTAAGAAATGCTAGACTTAACCAAAGAAAAAACCAAGGACATACCACAGCTACATAGAGACTTCCAAGGCAAATAAAAGTTAATTTTTCTTCTGGTTGATTTTATGCCCTCAAATGACATCTGTGACCTATTTGCCCTCAAGTCAGATCTATGTATTCTATGTCCCACATGGAGTCACATATGCAAAAGCAGTTATGCAATAACCTACAAAAAAGCAGCAGGAACAATGTCTGGCACATAATTGGTGTTCAAATAGATACCATATAGTCATTCACTTATTCATTCACTCATTCATTCAACAATATTTACTGACTGCTTACTATGGTATATGCAAAGCACAGTTCTAGGCATTCAGAACCAGCACTAAAAAAAATTTAAAAAAAATACAAAGCCCTCGTAGGGTTTATATTCCCATGGAGGAGGCAGGCAAACATATATAAATAACAAGGTCAGAAAGTAATATGTAGTATGAAGAAAAATGAAGTGGATTAAGGAGATGGAGAGTGCGTAGAGGATTCTTTAGGTAAAGAAGTCAGGGAGGCTTCTCCGAGGAAGTGGCATTCCAGCTGACATCTGGATAAAGTGAAGAATCCAGCCACATAGGTATCTGAGGAAGAGCCAGGCAGAAAGAAGCAACAACAAATGCCAGGCCCTGAGTCAAGGACCAGGGAGGAGGTAAGTACCGCAGGATCAGAGTGAGGGAGGAGAGAAATGGTGAGAAACGGGGCTGGAGAGGGAGGCAAGGGCCAGGTCCTGGTGGGCTTTGTAGGCCATGGAAAGGACTTTGGATAGTATTCTAAATGTGGTGGGAAGCCACTGGAGGATTCTGAAGAGAGCCACATGATCTGATTTCCATTTTAAAATAATCGCACTGACAGCTGTGTAGAGAGTTTCCCGTGGGAGGGGCTGGGAGGAACAAGTGGAAGCGGGGAGAAAGCTAGGCCAAGGAATAAGATGATGATAGCTTGCATGATGAAATTCAAGGCAATCTTCCATTAGAGAAGGCCCCCAAAAAAGTATTTTGACCAACTTGAATATATAATTTCTAGAATGTAGAGCAAACAGTCAAATGTCTACTTATGACATCAAAATATTTTCACTCACAAACATATTTAAGTTAAATCTACAAAATAATACATCAATTTAAAATATTGCTTCTCACATTTCATGAAATAATTTTACTCAAACTCATCCCAAGTATGTTTGACATCAGTGTCCTTACAGGAGTCACTTTTGAGTCACTTCACACAAATTTCCAAAGCACACCATCTTCCCTTCCCTTCCATCTAGGCCTTGTTTTAATCCATGTATAATGCTGCTGCTGAATCATTTATTCCAAGCCACTAGTACCCGTTGGTAAGAGTTCAGATTTTAAAGTAGCACTTACATTAGAATGTACGTTCCTTGAAGGCAGGGATGTTGCTTTGTTAACTACTATATCTCCACTGCCTAGAGCAGGGGTAGGCAAACGACTGCCTGCAGGACAAATTTGGCCCATCATCTGTTTTTTAAATGTTTTATTGGAATACAGCCGTACCCATCCACTTATGAATTGCTTTTGTGCTACAATGGCAGAATTGAGTAGCTGAGACAAAGACTGTATGGCTTGCAAACCTAAAATGTTTACCATCTGGCCCTTTACAGAAAAAGTTTGCCAACCCATGGTCTAGAGCATTGCCTAGTACATACTAGGCACTCAACAAATATTTGTTATTGATTGCATGGCTATAAGACAATCCCCTGTTTTCTGAAGGATAATTTGAGAAAGAAAAAAATGCCTTGTATTCTACGGTGTCTGCAGAATTGGTCCTCCAGCACCCTCCACGTTGGCCGCTTCAAGTGGTTCTTTTCAAGCACTAAGTGGTAGAAAATCCTTCCTGTCTAATTGTTAAGAGCAGGCTCTCCCAGGCAGCCCTCCTTCCCTCAGCACCAAGAATTACTCGGAAGACATCACTTCTCTCTTTTGTGCCTCAATTTTCCACAACTTGAAAACAGTGTCTGTGGAATTTGTGGGTCAAGTGTTTTCAGAGGAAAGGTACTGCAATGGGAGAATTTGACTTTTATACCAGGAAAAAGCAAAGGGGCAGGAGTATGGGGAGCCCACACACATGGAGGGATGGAAGGGCCAGGTGGCCACGGTAGCCAGTCAAAAGGGGGCCTGTGGGAAGGGAGCATCTTTTGAAAAGGGACTTATTTCTCCAGGTTTTTAAATCACTCTTGTAAGAGCATACTTTGAAGAGGTCCTGAAACCCTGTTCCACTCCATGTTCGAAAACTATGTTCAAAGTTTTCTGATCTTTATAGGGTACACAGGCCCTTTCAGAAAAGAGTTTCCACCAATGTTCCACAGAGGCATTTTGTAAGGATTTGAAGGTGTCTAAGCACAGCTCAGACACTGTCAACAGCGGCACTGCTGGAAATAAAATCACCTGAAAGAACTCCAAGCTAGAAAACGTACAGAACAGTGATTATTTTATTTCATCTTGTAGAGAAAAGTGGAAATTACCTCCCTCTGTTGAGAGGGAATCTCGTCTTATGAGGCAGAAGCCTATATTTTTTGGTATTGTAAGAGTTCAAAAATGTTGTTTCCCCGTCTCTCTTTTGTCCTCTGCCACCTCAGGAGGAGCCAAGAGGAGCTCTGAGAGAAGTGAGCTAAAACCCTTTCAAAGTAGTTTAGCAGCAGTTTGTGGAAGAGGACAGTCCTAGAAGGAATTTTCTCTAGACTGAAATATCCTCAGGGGCAGCAAAGAGAAACTGTGAGGGCTTTTGCAGCCAAGCCTGAAGCTCTGAGGCATGGCCTAGTCTAGGAGCAACCCAACTCCAGACAGACACCAGAGCGAGTGAGGGAGAAGCCTTCTATCAAAGCCAAGGTTAGTAACTGAGCCTCGCTTTCCTCATTATTAACTATTGCACGATGTTGCTTAAAGAATTAACTGAGATAATAAATGTGAGAGTACCTATGGCAAATTAGGACACCTTAGTGTGGGTTCCCCCTTGAGGCAGACCAGAGACAAGGTGCAAAGCGTAGTTGAGAGGTACAGGAAAGGCCAGTAGGAGAGTGAGGAACTGAGTCACAGAAGGAAAGGAAACCAATAAGGGGTCTGCTTTCAAGCCAGCTACTACTGTGGTTGATGGGGCTTAATCCCAGGGAGAAACTCTGGAACACAGCATAAAACAAGAGCCTCTGGATTACCTCACTCAAGGGGTGGAGGCAGCAATCTGGTAGAGGTTTTCCAGCAGGTCGGGGTAGAATTTCTGGCACAAAGGTGCATCAAGGCTAGTGGCTGTAGCAGTTGCAATAACTTTGGTTTCCTGGCATCTGGTGCTCATCAGCTTCAGGGTTTTCCCATCAGGCCAGTTTCTGCAGCTTGGTGTGTGTGATCCTCCTAGAAGCTTGAAACCCAGTGTGTCTCTCTAACCTTTTAATACCTTTTATGCCAATCCCTTTCTTGCTTAAACTAGCCAGAGTGGAATCTGTCATTCAGAACTAATACAATGAATGACATAGGTGGAAAAAATCAAAGGTAAAGGACACAGTATGAAATGGTGTGTTATTTTATGAAAGCATCAAGAAACCTAAGAAGCCACTTGGTCTCCCCTCTTCCTTACAAAGAACCAGTTGCTGCTGAGTCAATTCTGACTCATTACGACCTCATATGTGCAGAGTAGAACTGCGCTCCATAAGGTTTTCATGGCTGTGACTTTTAAGAAGCAGTTGGCCAGGCCTTTCTTACAATGTGCCTCTAGATAGACTTGAACTGCCAACATTTCAGTTAGTAGCAAAGTGCTTAACCATTTGTGCCACCCAAGGCCTCCTTTCTCATAAAGAGAGTTACCCATTAGTTCATGAAAATGATGCAGGACGAGGCAAAATTTCATTCTGTTATATGTAAGATCCTCATGAGTCAGAGCTGATGCAACAGCAACTAACTACTATAATAACCTATAAGCCACCTCAGACAAGACACTAGTTTTCAACTCTTCAGGGAGAAAAGTTTGCATGACTTAAAGAGGTACATAATTCCAGGAACTTGTAACACCCAGCGGTTATCTTAGAACTCAAGGAGATAAAAGAATTTTTCATAGTCACTTGAAAGTGTACTTAAATCACCCATATTCTCACTGAATTTATTTTTAATGGTTTTAATGTTATTATAAATGGAAACACTAAGCACCAAACATTAGAAAGTCACCATCTTCATTTTGTCCAATTTAATGTGAGTCAGGCAAAAACTTGGGAACAGATAAAGACGTCAATATTATATTTAATATAAAAGGAAGCTGTTTCCAGGTCATGCTGGCATGAAAAGCAGTTGTTTCCACAAAAAAAAAAAAAAAAAAAGCTTACTGCTAATTCCCCCCTCTGCTCCCAGTCTTTTGAGGCCAAGGAGTAAGTGAGGGACTTTTTTTTTAATCTACAGATGAAAAAGTATGGAAACTGATAGTGTGATGGCTGGAAAATATGAAGAACGTAATTAATGTCATTGAATTATATACGTAAAAAATGTTGACACAGCAATTGTTTTGTTTTATATATATAAATACTTACCACAATTAAAAAAAAAATCTATTGATCAAAAGTCAACAAGAGGAAGGCCACTTGGATTGCTTCCTTCCCTTGTGAAAATGATGATACCCTTTCAGAGGCATAAATTCATCTTCCTCCAGCATTTATTTGAAGGATGTCCTCTGATGCTTTCCCTTAATGACAAGAACTCTGATGACAATGATTGCGTTTCTATTAATGTTTTTCAGAAATCATTTTGGGGACACTGGGTCTCAGTAATATTGCATAAACATCTTACTTTAAATATTTTACTCACTGATCTTAAAGATTTCAAAATTCATATTTTTCTTAAAAATCATTGGAAATTTTATAAATATAACACGGCAAACATGATATTTCATGAACAAATCAGGTTATTCTGCATAGGAAATAAGATTTGGAATCAGACAGTCAGACAATAAGATTTATAATCCTAGACTCTAAAGAAGAACGCTCCCCTAATTATAATCTGATCTTCTGTAGTTGTTAACTATGTACTTTGGGCAAGTCACTTAATGTCCCTTAGGCTTAATTTCTTCATCTGTAAAATAGGGTCACAATACCGACCACATAGGATTGTTGTAAGGATTCAATGAGATAATATGCAAAGTAAGTAAAACATGCCTGGCATATAATAAAAACTCAGTAAATGATAACTGTTGCTTTTCTTTCTTTTTGATTTAACTGTGTATCTTCATAACTGTCTGTAATTATTTTAAAATAAATACAGCATATATTTCAACATGGATGAGATTTTTCTCTGTTTATGTGTTTATATGTGACTTCAACAGTTCATAAATTTTTGTATATCTTATCTTCTGTGATCTGAGTGACTGCCATCATTTTATTAAGCTCTTGGGTTGATGATCATCCCCGCCATCATACCTTCTGACTGCTGCCACACAGTTAGTCTTCCCTGATGATGTAATGAGCACACCAGTCCATTCTTTAATACCCCAAAGGGGCTTCTCATTGCCCTATAGAGCCAATCTATGCTCTTTATCACTTGAAGCATATTCAATCCCCTTCCTACAGTATGTTCCCATTCCCCAACCCTGTGATACAGAAACTGGAAGGCTTAAAATCACGTTTTTTCAGACTCCTTTGCAGCTAGGATTATGGATGCAATTTAGGTTCTGCCAAAGATATTAGAAAGCAGAAAGGAGGTGGCCACCCACTTTCTTCAGCAGTGCAAGCAGTCAAGCAGGCTCTAGTCAAAGAAGGTTGGCAGTGGCTGGGCTCTGCATTCCACTGCCTTGTGAGTAACTTTTCTGGAGTGGGCAATGGAGAAGCAGCAGCTTCCTGACTTCTGGGCCACAAGCATCCTGGATGCGGTAAGAACTAGTCACCAATCGTGTTATGTCTGAATTCAAATATTCAAAATATTGGTCCATTATTGCAGGGTTTTACTCTACTAGCCTTACAACATTTTGCTGAATATGCGCCAAGATAATCTCTATACACCTTTTTTCCTCTTTTCCCTCTTTTCCACTCCTCCTACATGCCGCTCACTTCTGATTCAGACACTTGGATCAAGCACTGAACTAAGCATTTTAGATGGATCATCTCATTTCATCCTCACAGCAGTGTTTTGAAGTGTGTACTATTATTATTCATATTTTGCAGATGGTGAAACTGCAGCTTACTGAGTAACTTGCCCCAAAATACACAGTGGATTAGTGGTCTGACTACACCTCTCCATTCTTAACCCCTCAAGCAGCTACAGATGTTCCTTCAAACCATCTTCAAAGCAAGGTTGTGTAAGCAAAATGCCCTTTCCCTCCTAGCCTCCACCTCTCACAAAGTTCTCTCCCTCCCGCCTCTCTCTCATCAACTAGATCACCTCCCTGGCTCAGTAATGCATCACAGTCAACCCAGTTGTCCAAGCTGGACATGTACAAGTCATATGTCTCTCCTCATATGTCACATAAAATCAACAAATTCTGTCAGCTCTACCTCCAAAATATATCCCAAAAGTGTCTGCATCTCTCCATCTCCAACACCCTAGTCCAAGACATATTGTGCCTGGACTATTTCAATAGCTCCAAATTCCTCTTCTACATTCTACTTGTCCCCCTATGACATACTCTCCACACAGCTAGCAGTCAGAGAGATCCCTTTAAAACCTTAATACCTTCTCTCTTTTGCTCAAAGACCCCCCCCCCCATCCACCCACCCACACATACCCAGTGGCTGCCATTGACTTAGAATAAGGCCTAAACCCCTTACCCTGGAGTATAAGGCTCTCCATGACCTATCTTCTCTCCAACCTCACCTCCCTACTCATTTCCCCTCACAAAGCTGGCTCCAGTCACCTGGCTTTCTTCTGTTTCCGTCTTGGGACCCAGCACCCGCTGCTTCCAACACTGTCATCTCTTCTGGTGGATAATTCCTCCTCATCGTTTCAGACTCAGTTCAAATGTCACCACCTCAGAAACATGAACACCCCATCCAGAGAAGCCTCCTCTCAGTCATTCTCTATCACACCTCTCTGTCTTACTTCCATCAGTGCAATATCACCTTGAAATTATCTTATGGATGTTTGATTGCTTGTATATTGTCCATATTTCCCCACAAAGATGTAAAACCCCCGAAACAGGGACTTTATTTCATTGACCACTGTATCCTCAGCACCTAGAACAACATCTGGCATATTTTAGTCACTATAAAAACATTTGGTAAATGAATAGAATGAATCAAAAGTTTTCAAAAATTTTAGGACATCAAGCGATTTCCTCAAATGCAATCTTAAAGAGAACACTAGTTAAAAAACAGGTAAAGAGAAGCTAAACTAAAGCAGAGAATTAAGAATTCTGAGTCGTGACCACTTGGTCCCCTCATTACTCTGAGACTCAGCAAACCAGCTTGAAAACTTCTTTTTTTTTTTTTTTTCTTAGTGCACTTTAGATGAAGGTTTACAGAACAAATAGCTTCTCATTAAACAGTTAGTACACATATTGTTTTATGACAATGGTTAACAACCCCACGACATGTCAACACTGTCCCTTCTCAACATTGGGTTCCTATCATCAACTTTCCTGCCCATTCCTGCCTTCGAGTCTTTGTCCCTGGACTGTTGTGCCTCATTAGTCTCATTTTCTTTTATGGGGCTGTCTAACCTTTGGCTGAACGGTGAACATCAAGAGTGACTTCATTACTGAGCTAAAAGGGTGTCCAGGGGCCAAACTCTCAGGGTTTCTCCAGTCTCTGTCAGGCAAGTAAGTCTGGTTTTTATTTTTGTGAGTTAAAATTTTCTTCTACATTTTTCTCCACCTCTGTCCAGGACATCCTGCTGTGATCCTGGTCAGAGCAGTCAGTGGTGGTAGCCGGGAACCATCTAGTTGCACTGGACTCAGTTTGGTGGAGGACGTGGTAGTTGTGGTCCATTAGTCCTTTGGACGAATCTTTCCCTTGTATCTTGTTTTCCTCCTTCTCCCTTGCTCCCGAAGGGGTGAGACCAGTGGAGTATCTTAGATGGCTGCTCACAGGCTTTTAAGACCCCAGATGCTACTCACCAAAGTAGAATGTAGAACATTGTCTTTATAAACCGTGTTATGCCAATTGAGCTAGATGTTCCTAAAGACCATGGTCCCCACAGCCTTCTGCCCAGCAATTCCATCCCTCAGGGACTCTGGATGTGTTTATGCAGCTTCCATGACCTTTCCTTGTACAAGTTGTGCTGGCTTCCCCAGTATTGTGTACTGTCTTATCTTTCACCAAAGTTACCATTTATCTATTGTCTATTTACTATTTCCCCCCTACCCCTCCCATCCCTCGTAACCAACAGATTTCTTTTTGTGTGTAAACTTTTTCATGAGTTTTTACAGTAGAGATCTCATACAATATTGGTCCTTTTGTGATTGACTTATTTCACTCAGCATAATGTCCTCCAGTTTCATCCATGTTATGAGATGCTTCACAGATTCAT
>NW_004443988.1:15631455-15674184 GCF_000243295.1 Trichechus manatus latirostris | reverse complement strand
GCGTAGATGTTTATTATGGTTATGTCTTCATGATGGATCGTCCCCTTAATCATTATATAGTGTCCTTCTTTGTCTTTTATGGTGGATTTTGTTTTAGAGTCTATTTTGTCTGAGATTAGTATTGCCACTCCTGCTCTTTTTTGGTAGCTGTTCGCTTGATATATTTTTTTCCATCCTTTGATTTTTAATAAATTTATGTCTTTCTTTCTAACGTGTGTCTATTGTAGACAGCATATTGATGGATCCTTTTTTTAATCCATTCTGTCACCCTCCATCTCTTTATGGGTGAATTTAGGCCATTTACATTCAGTGTAGTTATTGATAGGTATGAGTTTATTGCTGTCATTTTGTAGTGCTTTTTTTTTTTTTTTTTTTGTGGCGCTGACGTTTTCTTTGTTCCTCTTACTCTCCTGTGCTGAATTCTTTTTGGTTGTGGACTTTTTTTTTGTTTCTTTTGTTTTTGTAGGTTTTGTTTTTACTGAGACTTTATGTTTTTCTTCTTTAGTTTGATCAAAAGGTTTGTTAACTTTCTTTGTGGTTATCTTGAAATTTATCCTTGTCTTCCTAGGTTTCAACTAGTCTATTATTATTTGGTATCGCCGTGCCTTCCTCTCTATTAGACGATTATATGCCTACACCATTTATTCCATCTTTTATTGTTCTGATGCTGTTGTCATTTACAGATTAACCTCTCTGGTTCCCTGTTGTAATTCTTTTGGTTTTGGATAGTCCTTAAGAGTTGATTTCCTAGGTTGGTATCTGGTTAGTACAATCATGTGACCTTTATTCAGCCTGCAGTCTGATGTTGTTTGTTCTGAGATCGAAGAACTCCCTTTAATAATTCTTGTAAGTTTGGTTTGATTTTTACATAGTCCCTTAATTTCTGTTTATCTGAAATGATGTAATTTCACTATCATATTTGAACGAGAGTTTTGCAGGATATATTATTCTTGGCTGGCAATTTTTTTCTTTCAAGGTTTTATATATGTCATCCCAATGCCTTCTTGCCTGTATGGTTTCTGCTGAATAATCCGAGCTTAGTCTTATTGCTTCTCCTCTGTATGTGACTTTTTGTTTTTCTGGAGCTGCTCTCAGGATTCTTTGTCTTTGGTTTTAGTGAGTGTGATTATGATATACCTTGGTGATTTTCTTTTGGGGTCTATCCTATATGGGGTTCATGAGCTTCTTGGATGGTCAGCTTTTCATCTTTCATGATACTGGGGAAGATTTCTGACAGCAGTTCTTCAATGATCCTCTCTGTGTTTTCTGTTTTCTCCCCCTGTTCTAGAACTCTGATCACTCGAAAATTTTTACTTTTGGCTGTATCCCACATAATTCTCAGGGTTTCTTCATTTTAATTCATTCTTTTTTCTGATTTTTCCTCAAACAGAGTTGTAGCCAAGTGTTTGTCTTCAGTTTCACTGATCCTGTCTTGCATTGTTTCAAACCTGCTCCTCAGCCCTTCTGTGACACTATTTCTGAAATCTTGTTGCTTATCTTTTGGATTTCTAATGTTGTTTTTGTATGATGAAAACCTCTTGTCTAAACAATTTTTTTAGTCCCACCTCCCCCAGGAAGTCTTCCTGGGATATAAGAGAAATTGACTGCTCTGCCTATCTTCATCCTGGCCACAAAACATATAGTATCTCTCCTGAGCTTTATACTGTACCTTTAAAATGTACTTTGAGACACACAAATTCACATGTATAATATGTATACATACTTTATATTATATATAAATATGTATATCTACATTTACACAAAAAATGTACATTTCAAAGGTAAGTACAAGTGTAGTTACAGATGTGGGTGGTGGTGTATGGTAATATCTATATGGCTCCTTCTTCAATCTTACCATGACCTACTACATATTTATTCAGTCATTTGGTTATCTATTCTATGCAAGTGACCATGGCAACTGTGTCTTTGATTCAAAGCACCCTCAGAGTTGAGATGCATCTGTGCAGAGTACTCTCTAGACAATACCAATTATGCCCACAGATATGTAGGCACCTAATTTTTTTCTACATGATGCCAAGAAAGAGCACCAACATCAATCATCTTACAGCCCTAAATATATGGGCATCTTTACTGCTCTAAATACATAACCATCTTAGAGCCCTAAATACATAACCATATCCAGAAAGCTTTATCCAGTGGGAAAAAGGCAGGAGATGAGGACCAAGCAAGAGAAAAAGAAAGACTAGGGGTAAGGCAGTTTTGTTTTGTTTTGTTTTGTTTTATTGTGCTTTAAGTGAAAGTTTACAATTCAAGTCAGTTTCTCATACAAAAATTTATACACACATTGCTATGTGTCCCCAGTTGCTCTCCCTATACTGTGACAGCACACTCCTCCTTTCCACCCCAGATTTCCCGTGTCCATTCAACCAGCTCCTGACTCTCTCTGCCTTCTTAGCTCATCTCCAGACAGGAGCTGCCCGTTTAGTCTCATGTATCTACTTGTGCTAAGAAGCACACTCCTCACAAATATCACTTTATGTCCATAGTCCAGTCTGATCTTTGTCTGATAGTTGGCCTCAGGAATGGTTTCAGCTCTGGGCCAACAGAGAGTCTGGGGGCCATGTCTTTCGGTGTCCCTCTAGTCTCAGTCAAACCATTAAGTCTGGTCTTTTTACTAGAATTTGAGTTCTGCACCCCACTTTTCTCCTGTTCCATCAAAGACTCTCTGTTGCGTTCCTTCCCTCTCAGGGCAGTCATTGGTGGTAGCCAGACACCATGTAGTTCTGGTCTCAGGCTGATGCAGTCTCTTGTTTATGTGGCCCTTTCTGTCTCTTGGGCTAATACTTTCTTTATGTCTTTGGTGTTCTTTATTCTCTTTTACTCCCAGTAGGTTGGGACCAATCGCTGCATCTTAGATGGCTGCTTGCTAGCTTTTAAGACCCCAGACGCCACTCACCAAAGTGAGATGCAGAGCATTTTCTTAATAAACTTTGTTATGTCAACTGACCTAGAAGTCCCCTGAAACCATGGTCCCCAGACCCCCCACCCCTGTTACTCTGTCCCTCTAAGTGTTGGGTTGTGTTCAGGAAACTTCTTAGCTTTTGGTTTAGTCCAGTCATGCTGACTTCCCTTGTATTGTGTGTTGTCCTTCCCTTCACCTAAGATAATTCTTGTCTACTATCTAGTTCATGAATACCCCTCTCCCTCCCTCCCCACCCTCATAACCATCAAAGAATGTTTTCTTCTGTGTTTAAACCTTCTCTTGAGTTCTTATAATGGTGGTCTTATACAATATTTGTCCTTTTGCCACAGACTAAATTCACTCAGAATAATGTCTTCCAGATTCCTCCATATTATGAGATGTTTCACGGGTTTATCATTGTTCTTTATCGTTGTGTACTATTCCATTGTGTGAATATGCCATAATTTGTTTATCCTTTCATCCGTTGATGGGCACCTAAGTTGTTTCCATCTTTTTGCTATCGTGAACAGTGCTGCAATGAACATGGGTGTGCATATATCTATTCATATGATGGCTTTTATTTCTCTAGGATATATTCCAAGGAGTAGGATTGCTAGATCATACGGTACTTCTATCTCTAGATTTTTAAAGAAGCACCAAATCGATTTCCAAAGTGGTTGTACTGTTTTACATTCCTACCAACAGTGTATAAGTGATCCAGTCGCTCCACAACCTCTCCAACATTTATTATTTTGTGTTTTTTGGATTAATGCTAGCCCTGTTGAGGTGAGATGGTATCTCATTGTAGTTTTGATTTGCATTTCTCTAATGGCTAATGATTATGGCCATTTCCTCATGTGTCTGTTAGCCACCTGAATGTCTTCTTTGGTGAAGTGCCTGTTCATATCATTTGCCCAATTTTTCACTGGGTTATTTGTCTTTTTGTTGTTGCGGTTTTGCAATATCTTGTAGATTTTAGAGTTTATACACTGATCGGATTTGTCGTAGCCAAAAATTTTTCCCCAGTCTGTAGGTTGTCTTTTGACTCTTTTGGTGAAGTCTGTTGGTGAGCACAAGTATTTAATTTTTAGGAGCTCCCAGTTATCTAGTTTCTCTTCTGGTGTTTGTACATTGTTACTTATGGTTTGTATTCTGTTTATGCCATGTATTAGGGCTCCTAGGTTGTCCCCATTGTTTCTTCCATGATCTTTTATCATTTTAGATTTTATATTTAGGTCTTTGATCCATTTTGAGTTAGTTTTTGTGCATAGTGTGAGGTATAGGTCTTGTTTCTGTTTTTTGCAGATGGATATCCAGTTATGCCAGCACCATTTTTTAAAGAGACTGTCTTTTCCCCAGTTAACAGATTTTAGGCCTTTCTCAAATATCAGCTGCTAATAGATGGATGAATTTATGTCTGGATTCTCAGTTCTGTTCCATTCATCTACGTATCTGTTGTTGTACCAGTACCAGCCTGTCTTGACTATCATGGCAGTACAATAGATTTTAAAATCAGGTAGCATGAGGTCTCCCACTTTGTTCTTCTTCTTCAGTAATGCTTTACTTATCCAGGACCCCTTCCCCTTAAGGGGGTAAGGCAGTTTTAAAAATCTAGCAGCTATCCTCCGATGATCTGGAGCTTCTAGACTACCTAAAAGTAGAAGCCCAGATCCCTGAGCAAGAAAGAAGCCATCAGATTTGGTCCATGTCCTATTATCATTTTATCAAGCCAGCTGTTCTAAGTATAAAATAATTCTCTTGCCTTAGTTGATTAGAGGAAAATAAAGTCAAATATCCAAAGCAGCCTTGTCAGTAAGCCATCCTTCCCTTGTTGTTCAATGTTCTATCTCTACTCAAATGTTCAGATTCGTTTATAGCCAAAGTGCACATTTCCAAAACGTTCATATTGCATGTCATCATAATGCAAACCCATGCAACTATTCCCAGTACAAATGATACAACCACAGCATGCAGAGATGATGAGCCTCACACATCAGGGACAAATCCAGAAAAAGCTCAGGTAATCAGCAGCTTTTTGTTTCCAAGAGCCATGGTGTTCCTGCAGTTAAAAAAAAAAAAAAAAAAATTGGAAATAACTAGGAATAAATTAAACCAGGGAGTTGAAACTCTTGTACACTGAAAACTATAAAACATAGCTAAAAAAAATTAAAGAAGGCCTAAATAAATGGAAAGACATCCGTGTTCATGGATTGGAAGACTTAATATTGCTAAGATGACAATACCACCCAAAGGGATCTACAGATTCAACACAATCCCTATTAAAATTCCAAAAGCCGTTTTTGCAGAAATGGAAAAGTGGATCCTCAAATTCATATGGAATTGCAAGAGGCCCTGAATAGCCAAAACAATCTTGAAAAAGAAGAATAAAGTAGGACTCGCACTTCTCAATTTCAAAACTTACTATAAAGCTAGAGTAATCACAACAGCCTATTTCCAAAAGGATAGACATAAAAACCAATGGAATATTATGGAAAATCCAGAAATAAACCCATATGTCTATGGTCAATTGATTTTCAACAAGGGTGACAGGCCCTAGCCTCAGATTCCCAGTCTAACGCTCCTTCCACTATATCCCACTAAGGAAGGCAAACCACTCTTGAGGATGTTTGGAAAGCCCTTCCACCTCTTCAGTGCCGCTGTGATTCCCAAGAGGTACCTGGCAGCAGACTTTCCCCCGCATTCCTGGGTGACTACAGGCACCTCAGCATTCTATATCCTCCCCTCCCCACAATCAATCCTTTCTAATCTTTCATTCATCACCCCAGAACTTGAAAGCAAAGCCAGGAGGGAAGGCTACAATTACTGGGTGTCCTCCACACCACTCCTCTTACACATAGATCTCTGGGTAATGATTCCTTTTCCTAGAAGCCCAGCTCCCGAAATAGTACAGTGTATTGGCGGAGGCCCAGCAGCTAATAGGTATGGCAGTTTTAACTGAGCTAATTCAGAATTTACCTGACCAAGAGTACCATAAAATGTACTCCTAAACATGAGATAGTTAATTACCACAGGATACCTTGCCTGTGCTTGGCAGCTGAGGGGAGCTGAAAAGACTGGTTTCCAGAAATAACACTTCTCTCCTAACCAAATAGGAATTAAATGTGGGAAAGGGCAAAGGGGAGGGATGGAGAAATTTGCCCACAGGAACTAAACAAGGTTATAATTAGTTTATGTGTTTGCAGGTGTCATCTTTCACCCGCTGGCCATGGAGGAGACTGCGGGTAAGCGCAGAATCCTTTGTGTTTCTTGGAGAAGGACACTGTGATCCTTGGGGTGTTAGAGGAACAGCTGGAAGCAAGATGACTGCTAGGAACAAGCAGAGCAATCTCTGCAGTGCTCAGAGGTGCCTGAATACAATGACCCCCCAAATATAATGCTGCACACTGACATACGCTCCCCCATAGCAATTACAGAGCTGCCTGAGAGCTCCTAATTAGTGTGGGTTGTCAGCGCTCCCATGATAATCCCCAATTGAGTGAGCTAAGTGTTTGTCTCAACCATTTCAAGTCATAGCATCTGGGACATATCTTTGAGTTGCCAGCCCCAATTTGTTTTTACCCCAGTTTACTCTAACAGTCTGCTTGTGTCATATGCATTTCATATTTATATTTAAACATAGTCATTTCATATTAAAGAGGATTCCGGAGCTGTTTCATTGCTGAGATGTCTATTATTTTACACAAATGTTCTCTCTGAGCACTCTCTTTCTAAATGTTTCAAAGATATGAGCTATAAATTAGATTCTAAGTATTTTCTTCCACCGCTTCATTTGCTGTTTTCTCACATGTTGGCTCCATACACTGGGTCTTGGCCTCATCACAATGGATCTGAGTAAACAGGAATTTGTCCCTGCTTTTTGCCATATTAAACTGTAGTCATGAATATTAACCAGTCAAAGATTGTGTTCTGTGAATTCACCCTAAGCATGCTGTCCTTAATATTTGTTAATTCATGAAACCCTTTTGGAATTGGAACTGTGTTAGCTATGTAATCTACTGTCATGCCATAAACCTTTACATGCCATGATCTGCCTTGATGTGTAGAATAGCATTATTAGAAGTAATAGAGGTCTTGCGTTCTGAATCAGAAGAGCAATCTGAAGAACAGGAATAAAACTCAAGCGGGATGATATATGCATAAAAACATGAGACACATGGATGCAGTTTGTGAGCACTGCCTCCATTCTGGGCAAGCCCCTTCTTTACATCTACAATTGTCAGGAGAATCAAGAGTGAAGGGGTGGAGAAGGGAGAGCCTTATTTTCCTGAAGTGCCAGACAATACCCTAAGCAAATATATCAAATGCCAAGCTTCCATTAGGCAGTGTTGAGCTGACCTGAGCTTTAGTCTGACATCAAAACCAGTGGTTTTGCAAAATGAGAGAAGTCCAAAAAGTACTAAGAAAATAGAGCTAGCACTGAATCTTTTTCCAGCTCAATGTAAAGTTAACATTAAAGATGATTGATATGAATTTGTCTATTAAGTAATGCAAAATCATTAACAATAGTCAAATCCAGTATCATTTCAATTCACAGAGCTATAAATGAACATTTGGAGAAATTTCTACAAATGTATTTTTAACTTTGTTTTATGGAAATTTTCAAACACATACTGTAATGGTTAAGATTGTGTGTCAGATTGGCTGGGCCATGATTCTCAGTGTTTATATGCAATCACTCCCATGACTGAATAAGCTGTGAATAGCCAATAAGATGAAAGAGGTTTCCTTGGGGGTATGGCCTACATCTGAATATAAGCAGACGTTCTGGCTCCTTGCTCACTCTGAATCCTGCGGCTGCCTCCTGTCATCTCACCTCTGGTTCTTGGGACTTGAGCTGTCAGCTTATCTGCTGAACTTGGGATTCGTCGACTTCACAGCCTGTGAGCAGAGCCCTGCTCTCTGACCTGCTGATCTTAGATTTGCCAGCCCCTGCAGCTGTGAATCAGGAGAAACTCTGCAGTCTTGCATGCTGATCTTGGAATTCATCGACCTCCACAGCCTGTGAGCAGGAGCCCTATTCTCCAACCTGCTGATCTTGGGCTCGCCAGCTTTTGCCGCTCTGTGAATTTGGAGAGGCCTCTACCCTGATCCACGGACTTGGGACGTTCTAGCCTCTACAATCACATGAGCTGTTTCCTTGATATAAATCTCTCTATAGATATATTTATATGCTTTACTGGTTTTGCTTCTCTAGAGAACCTAGCCTAAGACACATACAAAGTAGATAGAATAGTTAAATGAGCCCCATATATCCATCACCTACCTTCAGTACTAACAACTATCAACTTCTAGTCAATCTTGTTTTATTTATACCCCAACTACCACCTCTACTCACCCACCCCAAGATTATTTTTAAGCTAAATTCAGACCATTCCAAGAAATTTAAACAGAAATCTCTGTACTTTAGAGAGTCCATTCTGGAATGGATTACCACCTCCAGTTAGTGTATTGGGCCTACTCTCTGCTACACCCTCACATTCACTCTCACCCCCCACCAAAGAGGGGATTCATAACTGACCACAGCCACCAGAACTGTCCTTGAAGGGTTGTCTTCAAATACATTGTGAACCCCATCAGAGGCCCAGAATGTGAGAAACTGACTGGGTGCCCCAAATATAAGCAATTGCCAGATAATGCTCACACCCTGAGGGTCAGCACCACCTGCACCCTGTGAATGGCCTGCATGGCCAAGATGAAGCCACTTGTGCTGGGCTTGACTGTGTTCCCACCTCTCACTCACAGCATTAAGTGCTCTATTATCAAAGAATTAAAAACTAGGAAGCATCATCCTTACCACAGAGAAACTTAGTCTCCTGAAGAAAACAAAGATAAGCACACACACAGTTTATGAACAAGTACAGCCTTCATTCTACAGAAATGCATATGAAGAGTGGTATCATTGTACTAACCCTGACAGCAGTGCCCCCCCCCCACCAAAAAAAATCAAAATAGAGCTTTTAATATGGTATCAAATGGGGCATTGATGGTTCAGTGGTAGAATTTTGCCTTCTACACAGGAGACTCGGGTTCAATTTCTAGGCAATGCATCTCATCTGTCAGTGGAGGCTTGCATGTTGCTATGATGCTAAACAGGTTTCTAAGCAGAGCTTCCAGACTAAGACGGACTAGGAAGAAAGGCCTGGTGATCTACTTCTGAAGGTGATCACAAGAGTCCAATCCCCATATGATTAGGGGGATAGCGTTTCATTCTGTTGTTCATGGGGTTGCCATTAGTCAGTGGCCAATTCAACGGCAGCTAAAAACAATAACAATATGGTACCAAAAGCTGGAGACCCCCATGTCCTCACCACTATTTATATATTTTGGACTACTCTTTATGGAACCATGTTAAGAAAGATGCAAGGAACAAAAAAAAGAAAAAGATTTGCACCACCTGGAAAGCTACTTAACTTACACATAAATGCTTGAAGGTGTTGATAAATGTAAAAAATAAATATCTAAGGCTGATAATGACTAGTGAGAATTTTAAAGTTCTGAAAACGTTAAAAAAAAATTAGCAATCCCCATTCTTGGCACATTTGCAGCTATTACTATACTAAAATTACCTGCCTAGAAGGCCCAAAAAAGCAAGGACATCCTCCACCAGGAAGCAAACAAGTTTGAATAGCAAGATAAGCCTATACTAAATTTCTAATCTTTCCCATTCAAACACTGGTAAATCTAGGCATTAAAAAGCAAATATACATTTTTAGGTGACATTCTAGAAATGTGTATCTAGAAAATATGTGTCAACAGACTAGCTAACTTTGAGAGGAAAGAAACACTTGAGACACTAGTTAGTAATGAAAGGAAAAGAGACCTTCACAATTAGCCTTTGTCAATCACTACCCACTCTCTAAGCACAAGCTGAATGGTAACAATGGGAACCAGGCCTTGACAGTGAGGAAGGCAGAGCCGAAGGAGCCCCAAGAGTTAAAACTCTGTTTACTATGTCTGGAGGTAGTGCAATCTATATCCACAATCACTGAAGTCATTTGAGGCTTGCCTGTTGCCGACAAATGTAGATGGACAGATATGTAAAGATGATGTGTCATGAACTACAGCTGATGAATTTCTTACAGAAGCCCCTGTACTCACATCAGAGGTGTCAAGAGGTGACAGAGCTACATCACACAGAGTCTGGCAGTTTAATTTGCTGTCGGCTATTAGTGTTGACTCTCAGGGCTATTGCCATTCAGTGTTTCTGCTGGCAAGGTGTCACAGCCTCAGAGACTGCTCAATTTCTTTGTTGAGTGAGAGGTTGCCTAGTCTGTGCAATAACCCCTTGCTGAACAATGGGAATCTCAGAGAGGCATGGGGAGGAAATGGGGGGAAAAGGAAGCAGCTCCAGAGGGCACCTCTTAAACTTTCCTTGCATTACTTCAGGTAAGAATTCGATGGATTTGTTGAGTTAAAAACAAATGTCTAGGGCAGGGATAATTTACGTCGAAGGTTTAGCTTGACTGAATTAGAAGCTACTGAGTGCACTGGCATCACGGAAGTACTCTCCCTACATTGGTCCTTGTGAAACCACCACATTTACTCAGGGAGGACGACTTCGTAGGTTGCTCTGACCTCTGAGTGTCACCCAATAAGTCCAACTCCCTTTTCCTGGCCCTATGCTTGTGGGAGAGGCTGGGTTTGGCAATGCATTCAAGGACACTTCAACCTACTTTGGTTACCCTTTCTCCAGACAAAAGACAAATGGTACCCATACTCTACATTCCTCTTCTAGCCCATGCCACTGCTGGCAGAGTGAGGAGGAAGGGTACAGGCCAAGGAGATCAGAGCAGTGTCTCAAAGCCTCGAGGGAATTAGGTCAATGACTATTAACATGTAGCTCCTCCCCACTCTGCTCAGAACAGCACTGCTCCAGATGGGTGCCTGGGTCCACACATCATGGAGACCATAGAAAGGTGACAAAGATTTACAGCTCTTAGGGAGACATCCTTCCAGAACTGTCTATGAGAGTGAGGAAGAGGTAGGAATAAACTAGAGAGAGAGTTAAAGTTAGTAGTAGGGAAATAATCATTGTAGTAATTCTAAGAGAAAAACATGGCTCAAAGTTTCTGACTCATTCAAGGTAGCAATTAGAATTACTAATAATTAGAAAGGGGAAAGAGGAAATACTGTAGGAGCAATGAATTATAAGAACTAGAGCAGATTACAATATCTTCCTTAGCACCTGCTCTAGTACACTGGGCAAGAGACTTCACACAATAATGTGCTTCTTACAATATTTTTGCAAGATTTCAAATTTGTCTATGGCTTTTACTTCCA
The DNA here is from genome assembly GCF_000243295.1 of Trichechus manatus latirostris. Classification (NCBI taxonomy): domain Eukaryota; kingdom Metazoa; phylum Chordata; class Mammalia; order Sirenia; family Trichechidae; genus Trichechus; species Trichechus manatus. Next base: position 15,662,960 of record NW_004443988.1, on the reverse strand, counting down.
TTATCTCATTTAAATCTCATTCATTCCATGCTTTATTAAACCACTCCCAGAAACCACCCTCTAGTTTTGAGTTCTTCCAATACTCCAACTTCTATCACATTTTTCTCCATTATAGAAGAAAACTCCATATTTCAGGGGAATTTCACCCAATGCCATGGAGTTAACTAATCCTAAAGCATCACAATAGCATAATCCAGAAATTCTGTGGCAGAAGAGTGGGGTAGATTTTCAAGGGGAAATACGTAGGTTAGTTCAAGACATTCTAGTCAGACAAGCAAGGTCTGGGGTAACTAAACATATTTTTTTAAACATCTTCAGGATGACTTTCTGATCTAAAAGTCTTTGGAGATATAAATTCAGAACGATACTGTTCTTGGGTGGGAGGGGGGAATCTGTGAAAAGTTTTCCAGTTGAAGGATCCTAACACTAATATTCTAGGGATCCTACATCCATGACTTCTACCTTCTGAAACCATCTTCCTTCACAGATATCTTTATAAAAGCTTCAGAAAGATCTTTGTAAGGGATATTGGGCTATATACCTGGATATAATGTACCGAACAAGGAGAGCTTCATGGGTTGCTCTGACCTCTGGGAGTCACCCATTGAGTGCAATTCCCTTCTCCTGGCCCCCACTTATGGGAAAGGCAGGTCACCCAAAGTTGGTCACCACCTGGAGGGCTGTGTCCAGGTGTGAGAGCCACACTCTGTGAGGGGCACTGACAGGTGATGCACATCCCCAGGAAAGCTGCTGGAACACTGAGGAGTCTACCTCATCACAGTGAGTGGTTGAAGGTCCTTGGCCAGTGTACTAGTTTCCGAGGGCAGCAGTAACAAAGTATTACAAACTGGATGGCTTATAAGAAGAGATATTTATTCTCTCACAGTTCTGGAGGCTGCATTAAGGGTGTCCCCAGAGCTATGTTCTCTATGAAGGTTCTAGGGGAAGTTCCTTTCTTGTCTCTCCCAGGTTTGGTAGCCCCGGGCATTCCTTGGCTTAAAGATGCAAGCATAACTCCATTGTCTCATGGATGTCTTCCCATGTCTGTCTCTCTGTTTCTCTTCTCCTCTTTTAAAGGACACCGCTCAGATTGGATTAGAGCCCACCCTACTCCAGTATGATCTCAGGTTAACTTAAGCAGTCTATGTTTTCAATTATTTGGAGAGCTGTCATATGAAAGATAAGAGATGCTTACAAAGAAAAGAGTAAGGCCGAAAAGGTGGGAGTTTCAGGTAAGGTAAGCAAGAACTCTCTAATGGCTTTTCTGAAATTGGAATAGGCTGCCCCAGATGGTCATGAGTTGCCTCCACAAAGAAGGTAAGCCTACCGTCAAGAAGTGATTCGGGGAATGTTGTAGAATAGAACTGTTCATCATATAAGGAGGTGGAGTAAATTACTGCTAAGATCTCTTCCCACTCTAATATTCTATGGTCCTGGAATCTTCTACATTTAACCGTTAATTAACTGTAGAAGAATAAAAGAAATTCAGACATGCCCTGTCCGTGGCGAGGAATGGACTGTGTGATCAATGAAGTGGGAAAGGTTGAAATAAGGGAAACGACTCAGTGGGCCACTTATAGTTCCTCTCCATGTCCCCAGGGAGACTTCAAGTCAGAAATCATTGCTGGTGAGGAAGTCTACCATCTTCCAAACCTGACTGGGTTTGGTTGGCTGGTTGTTTTTTTCACAGGTTCAGCTGTAGAAACAATGCCTACCTTCTAGGGGCATTCAGAGTTTGAAGGTCTAGCACCTACAGGATGTAGCAGCCACTCCTGTCCTATTTCCCTTGCTGCTTAGGAAGGGGTCTTACAGAACTCTTCATATTTTAGATAAGGAAACGAAGACCCAGAAAAGTCAACTGTGTATCACAAGATCACAGAGATAATTACTAGCAGAGATGGGCCTTGAGCATGGGTCTCCTGCTTCCCAATCGAAGGGTTTTTCTTCCACAAAGTCTTCCTTTCCATTGGAGATAGAAGTGCCAGTTCGAACTTATGTCTTCGGTGAAGCAAGGACTTGGGATAGAGAAATAAGGTAAATGACTTTAAGAGGAAACAAATTCAGAATTATCCAGTTTCTCCAACAAATCAATAGCATGGAAAGCAAACAGATGAAAAGAGATTTACGAGAGAATCAACTAAATGCAACGGGTGGAGCTCATCTGGATTGTAATTTGAACAAATCACAGGAAAAAGATATTTTTGAGAAAATCAGAAAAAGTGAATATTAACTAGGTATTAGATAATATTTATTAGAATTTTTATTAGATGTGATAATGGCATGGTGTATATAAAACATTTTTTTAAGTTCTTACCGGTTAGAACTGCATACTGAAGTATTGACAAGTGACAAAATGTGTTGTCTTGAATTTGCTTTAAAGAACTCCAGAAAAAGGAGGGGGAACGATAATTGATGAAACAAAACTGCCAAAACATTGGTAAATGTTGAAGCCAAGCAATGGGTACACCCACCACCATTATCAGTTGTTGCTGAGTCGATTCTGACTCATGGTGATCCATGTGTGTCAGAGTAGAACTGGGCTCCATAAGATTTTCAGCAGCTGATTTTTTGGATGTAGATTACCAGGCCTTTCTTCCAAAGCCCCGCTTGGTGGACTTAAATCTCCAACCTTTCAGTTGATAGCTGACAGCTTAACTGTTTGCACCACCAGTACATAGGAGCTTATTAAGTTACTCTGTATACCTTTGTATATCCTTGAAAATGTGTATTTAAGACATGTTTAAAAGAAAAAAATGTCTAAAGAGTCTAACCTAGAACTTAATGGTTGAGCAGGTTGAAAGCACAACCTCTCCTCTGTCTCCAGCCAAGGGAAGTTGTCCTAAGCCTAGATCACTGCGGCGCTCCTGGGTCCTTCACTTACCCCAATCCTCTCCTCACTGAAGATGCCGTGTGGGAGGCAGGACAAGAAGTGACACTGTGCTTTATACATATTTATCCATGTTACTTGATTTTTTTTCTGTTTACAAAAAACTGAAAATTTTCTGAAGAAACACCCCTGTGCTGTGTTTCCCAGGTCCTAATGCTTTGTTAAACTAAAAGAAACAAACTTCACTCTTGCACCATGCACAATACCCTACCATCACTAGGTTAAATCACATGCAGTATTAGGGCTCATCATTGGTTTGCTCATGTCATCAATTCTCACCCTCCCTTTATGTTGCATCTTACTCTACACACACACACACACACACACACACACACAGCATTAACCATTAACTCAGTTTGTTTACATATTAATCATAAGAAGGAAGATCTAATATTGGATCCAAATGCAAACTTCCTGCAATATGGATTCAGAGTGTAGTTAGGCTTTGGAGTGTACTTCTGTTAATTCTCTCAAGGGACTTGAATAAGTTCAGTTTTCATAATTAAAGAAGTTGTGTCTTTGTGGGAACATGTGAAATAACTTTGGACTCGAATTTATTTACCACTGGAATCCTGATCCAATAGCCTATAGTAGTGAATCTGAGGGCCTTCAAAGGCCTCTGCCCAGTTACTTGATGAAATAGAGACAGGGAAAGAAGGAAAGACAACCATCAATGCAGTCTTGGGGAGTTTCTTAAAATGGTCAAGCTATATAAATTACTTTCAACCTAACAAATTTTACTTTGATTCTACTATATTTGCCCCCCTTCGGGGTCCTAACCATTCTGCCCTCCTTTACTGCTGCTATCTCTTTAGTCTGTGATTTCTCAACAGGTTGATCTTAACAATGCTGTCAGCCATCACAGAGATCCCTTTGGCAGTCACAAATGATCAATGTTATTGTGGAAGAAACAGGATAAGAGATATGACTCTCTGTACCAAGGCTTAGACTCCCTGAAATAAAGCATGGAGGTGTGAAGTCATGAGGTTTGATCCTAGGCCTCCAAATACTACAAGAAAGCATTCGTAAATAATTACAAAGGAACACATCTCCAGTCCTACTACTCCCTGCAGTCCAGGCCCTGTGCGGGTAGGAATTAACTTTAGTGCAGGTACCATATCTCAGCCTTCTGTGTGTCTTCCACAAAACTCACACAGTGTCTTACACATCATAGGATCTCAGTATGCAATTAATAGATAAGTGGAGAGCTGCAGTTAGCAATCTTGCACCAGGAACAAAATTCATAAGACTCACCACTATTGGTCCCTGTGGAAATTCATCCTGCTCAAAACTGTATATAAATGCAATGGATTTTTAACCTTAAAGTTTCAAAAGGTTGATATTTCCAATCAGGAGAGATAAAGGTATTTTAATCCCATTGCACCTTTCAGTTTAAGATGTTGTATTAGATTGAAATGCAGATTATAACTTGTACTCAAGAGATACTTCTAGATTCATTCCATTAGTTATGACAAGACCCCATCATTAAGGACTTTACACCCTAGCTGGGGAGAGAGAACTTGTGATGACTGATTGACTTCCACAATTGGCTTAAGGAAGAAGACTTACTCATTGAATCAAAGAAAAAGGATGTCAAAGAAAGAAGAGATCATCCAAGAATAACTCTCTAGGCATACATTTTTTATTTCTTTGAGTCAGACCATTAGCATCTTTCTTGGAAATGAGGTAACACTCAAAACGTGGGCCTGGGGGGCTTTAGTGACCTCAGCGGATGTACAGCATTCACTGAGCACTCACTGTATACAAAGCCTGAGACAGCTGCCCCTGGAGACCTAAAAAACCTGCTGCAGAGCAGGCAGGTCTGCAAGATCTACCTCAGGAGCTTATTGTCTCATTGAGATAGGGTCACTATGAGTCAGAACTGACTCAAAGGCAATGGGTTTGGTTTTCTGGTTTTTAAGACAGAGGGGAGGCATTTTTCAAATTGAAAAAGCAGATAAAAACTAGTAGAAAATAATATAGTGCAAACAAAATACCAAAGGGCCAAGGAGAGTTGGATTAAGGCCACAATTAAACCAAAGACAGATGTTATGGACTGAACTGTATCCCCCAAAAATATATGTTGAAATCCTAATCCCTACACTGGTGAATATGACCTTGTTAGGGTCTTTCTTTGAAGATGTTATCAGCTAAGTTAACTAGGTCATACTAAGTGTCGGGTGAGTCCTAATCCATTCTGAGTGGTGTCTTATAAAAGGGATGAAAAGACATGAAGACAAGGTCACACAGGAAGACTCCATGTGAAGATACATCTACAAGCCGAGGAACACCAAGAGATGCCCGGGGCCATCAGAAGCTGGAAGAGACAAGGAAGGATCTTACCCTAGATCTGAGGGAGTATGGTCGTCAACACGCTGAATTTGGACTTCTAGCTTCCAGAGTTATAAGATAATAAACGTATGCTCTTTAAAGTCACCCACTTTACGGTATTTTGTTATGGCAGCACTAGAAAACTAAGACAATAGGCAATAACAAACAACTCCTTCCATTTGTAGAACACTCAACAGTTTTCTAAACATTCACACCCATTACCTCACAATTTTCACAACAAGTCTATGAAGTGGGCTTTATTCTACCCAATTTTTCAGCAAGAAAACTGAGTCCCAAATAAGTGAGGTAACATACCAAAGCTAGTAAGTGGCAGGGCTGAGCAGAAAATAACTAAGGACTCTAATCTGCTGACTTCTAGCCTGATGCTGTTTCCACACACCCCACCCTTAACCACTCCCTCGATATCACTCAACACAGTATGTCTGAATAGAGCTTTACTTTTGCATAGTATTTTCACAAACATTTTATCATTTGGTCCTCTCCACAGTCTGGTGAGAGAAGCAGAGCAGAAATTTCACAGGAGAGCAAACCAAGATCTTGGTTAGTTTTCCTGTCTGAAGTCACTCAACCAGAGATTGTCAGTGCATCTTGACTCGCAGCACAGTGATGGTTTCTTTACACCTAACTGCAGATTTCACTTCATCAAGGAGCCCTGGTGGTGCAGTGGTTAAGCACTCAGCTGATAACCAAAAGGTCAGCAGTTTGAACCCACCAGGTTCTCTGTGAGAGAAAGATGTGGCAGTCTGCTTCCATAAAGATTATAGCCTTGGAAGCTCTATGGGGCAGTTCTACTCTGTCCTATAAGGTTGCTATGAGTCAGGGGAAAAGGACCAGAGCAGATGCAGAATGTGTGCTTTAATTCCTGTATCTGTACCTGTCGGGTAACACCAGTTAAAACCATGAGACTAGAAGACAGGAGGGTCTGAGATAAAGAGCAGCCTGCTCTCTCAGAGCCTTCCTTGCTTTTCAGAGCATCAGGAATGGTGGGAGTTCCTCTCATCTCCCCACACGTCAAATCATCCTGCACCCCTTTGCCTGGATTAAGGCGATGGAGCTGAATTAAAAAAAAAAAAAAAATTGCCGTCGAGTCAATTCCAACTCATACTGACCCTATAGGACAGAGTAGAACTGCCCCATAGAGTTTCCAAGGAGCAGCTGGTAGATTCAAACTGCCAAAGCTCTGAACCACTGTGCCACCAGAGCTTCACAGAGTTGAACAGAGAATTCAAATCATATCCCCAGCTCCCAGCACCTACACACCTAGCCTGTCAGTAGAACTGCCACAGCCTTCCCTGTTTTGCATGTCCTGTGCGAAGAACAAGAACAAGAGAAAGATACCCTAGGGTGAGCAGGAGTACCACTTTGGGAAGTGTATTCCCGTAGCACAGGAAGGAGCTGGCTAATTGGCTCCAGAGGCAGCAGCATAAGCAGGCAGGTAGGATTGCACCATCCTTTATTGACTGATGCAGTTACTTGTTGGGAACCTGTGTTCATTAGCTGTGTGTAGAGTGGTATTAGAGAACAGACGCTAGGTCCTGTGCTGAATGATTGAGTGTCCCACCTGATGGGAGGGCGCATTATGTAAAAGCACCTTCGAGAGTAATTGAGTTACTTAAGTGGATGTGTTGAGTGTATCTGAGTGGGCGCTGCAGCGAGAATGGAAGATCAGGCAGTGGTGAAATGTGAAAGGTGATTCTACTCAACTGAAATATGCCCTTAGCATTTTGATACCCATTTTCTGCACCTCCCTGGAGTTATTATCCAGAAGTAAAGGATCTTTGCACTTACCCTGTGCTAACGATTCAGATTTCCAGTATAAGGATGAGTAAGCAAGCTAACAGGATCTGTTTATCTAACAGACCCAGGAGAAAAGTGAAGAGGCCAGCTCTTTCTCCTTCAGATCTTCCTTAGCCCTTTCTGTGACATAAGGAAGCTCACTGGCTACCTGGGCTTTAAGATTCAACAACAACAACAACAAAAAGGTACTAGATCAATGGTGTCTCCCAGAATGTTGCTGCTCAAGTCAAAAGTAGCAACTAGCCCACTGTCTTTGCCCCCCACACCTCTGAGCTTTGGAGGCATAGAATCAGAAGTCTAGTCAGCACAGGCCTTGTGCAGAGGCCCAACAGGTATCCTCCCCTCATGGGATGTGACTAAAAGTTCCGCATCCCCATCATTGTGACCCCACAAAAGCTTGGTCATCAGTCCCCTTCTTAACTTCCAGGGCCACTGCCCTAGTTCACTGCCCTCACAACCGCTCTCCTCTGCTACTACAACAGCTTCCCATTGAGAAAGAAATCCATACAAAGGTATTTTTCTGGCTCTACCCCCACCCACTCTGCAGAACCTGCAGACTCCTCCAGTTCCTTCCAAATCATTCCAAAAATCCCCAAAGGAGTTTCCTAGGTGCTACAAAACCTATTATCTGGGCTACCTTGGTGAGGCTGCCAATGTCCCCTATTCTGATTATGTTTGTTACAACATTATAGCGGTGTCTCCAGTTAGTGTTGGCACCAAGTATAGCACCTATATGCCACCTGAAGTCTAGACTATGCACCCCTCATGCAAATAGACTATGACTGGATCTTCATTCCCTATCACAAATCTCTAAACGTGCCAGGATTCTAGGGAGAACACAGCTTCAGCTCACGCTGGGACCCAGCCCAATTTCAATGACCCCTAACCATCTACAGAAAGAACCCAGATTCTTCAGCGTAGCATTCAAAACCCCGGTCACTCTGCTTCCATCCACAGTTAATCTTCTCCAACCCCACTTTCATACTGAACTCATTAACCTCACCCCTCAGACTACTTGCCTTTCATTTCACACCTTGAATTCTCCCTGCCTTGAGTCTTTATCCAGTCGGGTAACTTTGAACACATCAACCAGCAAGACCCACCTTTATTTCATAGTCAGTGGTGTGTATCCCTACCTACAGTGTGAGCTCTGGAGGGCAGGGACTACATCTTATTTATAGTTATAGTCATATAGTCAATAATAGCACAGTGCTTTGCACACAGTGGGTGCTCAACAAATGGTTATTGGTTTGAAGAGGCTATAGACATCTAAGAAATGATACCTGGGGGGAAATAAATCACTTATTCCTTATAATAAAATCATTTATCCATTTTGTTTCTTTCACCTGAGGGTGCTCCAGGGGATAGGACACAGGAAAGGTTTGGTAGACAAGACTAGGATTTGGAAGTGTCTGGAGCATGGTCCATGAGACACTTAATTCTAAGAACCTCAGCAGCAGTAAGAACCAAGAAGACACAGCTGGATAAAAAGAAAGTGGAGGAAGGAGCAAGTCACTGATTCTCTCTGGTCTGACCCCAACCCTAACAATACATGCTAGCCAACATCCTTCAGACATTTCTTTCAACTTTCATTCACAGAGTTTAACCCCATTGCCATCAAGTCAATTCCGACTCATAGCAACCCTATAGGACAGTGTAGAATTGGCCCATAGGGTTTCCAAGGAGCAGCTGATGGATTCGAGCTGCTGACCTTTTGGTTAGCAGCCGAGGTCTTCACCACTTCGCCACCAGGGCTATGTTAAAATAATAAAATACTAGAAATTAAATGGTTCAGCACTTTCATCTTTACAGAATCAGAAATGAGCCCAAGAGGTAAAATGACTTCCCCACTTCATGGCAAAGTCAGAACCAAAACCCAGGTCTCTTAACTACACACGTAGAACTGTTTTTACTAATCTTATAGTATTTTCTTCCCATCTTCTTATCATTTATTTTCATAAGAAAAATGAGAATGGAATAAAAGGATAAGGAAAGATAATGAGGAGATAGAAAAAGGGGGACTAGAAAAGAATATTCACTCATAAATCTTTGTCATATTTGCAATAATCCTCCCAACACAGTCAGTAGAACACTTTTGTGAATTCCCTTGTTTTCATGAAAAAGGACAATGAGACACGGAATTCTCGAGTGACCATTTATCCCGATGCTGAATCCTAGGCTCCCCCTCTATGCACAGCCCCCTTGTCCTCCTTGCTAGAATCTCAGTGGGATGGGCATGGCGAGTGGGAAGCCAGATCCTTGACATTACTGTCTTTACCATTAGTCCCCAATCCTGCCAGGCTTTCCTCTCTGATTTATTAGCATAAGCCCAGCACTCTAAAAATATAATTACAGTATTTAGAGTGTTACCTATCTATAGGCTGCAGGAGTTTAGCAGCACTTAAACTCCTCTGACACTGTTATACCCTGAAAAACCAGAAATGTGCTCTCTGCAAAGCCAGGCTGACACTGGATGGTCTGATTGGTCACAGACGCTCATCAGCAGCTGCCACATGAATAATAGCAGCAATCTTTTTTAACATAAAGTACACAATTTACAGCAAGAGAGGCAGCCTCATAGATCTTTCTTGATCGTCTGATCATCTTAATATGGACTATTTTCTGAGTTTTAAAATATACTGTATTTTTATGCAAATAATGCATGCGTTATATGTTTGTTCTTTTGCCAACTGCGCAAACCCTTCACACATCATTTTCCTAGGTGCACTATGCACATTGTATGTGTGGGCATGTTATTTGTGAAAAAATATGGTACTTCTAGATTCTCACCTTTGAGCTAGAGAGAAATTGCAGGATTTCTTTTTGATGTTACTAATATAAGACAGGTAAAAGAGATGAGTAAGGTGGCATATTGCTGAGTGAAAAGCTGCCTGTGAAACACAGCCTTCAGCATTGGACACTCATCCATCCACCACCCCTTTATGTCACCTTTAAGACCCCAAGTGGACTACTGTCTTATACTCTTCACTGTCTCTGGGCCCCTCGGGGACTCTGAAAAGTGCACTGTGATGTAGTGACTTAGAGCTCAAGCCCATCTTCACCTGGGTTTGCTGTGCGACCATAGGAAAATGGCTCTCCGTGCCTTGGTAAAGGAGCTCTGGTGGTGCAGTGGTTAAGCACTCAGCTAATAACCAAAAGGTCAGCAGTTTGAACCCACCAGGTTCTCTGTGAGAGAAAGATGTGGCAGTCTGCTTCCATAAAGACTGTAGCCTTGGAAACTCTATGGGGCAGTTCTACTCCGTCCTATAAGGTCGCTATGAGTCAGAATCAACTTGATGGCAGTGGTATTTTTTGTTTTTGTTTGTTTGTTTTGGTACCTTGGTCACCTGGACTGCAAAGTGGGGAGAAGAGCATCCCTACACTGTGATGTGACTGTGAGAATCAAATGCAACAGTGAATACAAATTGGTTAGTACAGGTCTCTAACCCATAGTAGAGCACAGAAATGTCAGCTATCATTATTATCATTTATTTTGAAAATATAAGTTTTAGCACTGATCATTTGTACTCCCTGTTTAGAAAGTTTACAAGGCCATTGGAAACTTTTGACCAAAATAAAGTTCTAAACTCCTAAGCATCACTTACAAAACTCTTCAGAATCTGGGTTTGATCTACCTTTCCTATTTTATGTCCCTCACATGCCTGATGATCTCTGTCACTCCAGACTTCCTGGCTCCATCACACATGCCTCTTCCCTCCACGTATTTCTTCCCTCCACTATACACCTGGTGAGCTCCTACTCACCCTTCAAGACCCACACGATATTTCATCTCCTCTGTGAAACTTTTCCCCCAGCCCTGAGTCAAAGTCAAGTACTCTCATCATTATGCAACTAAAATACTTTGCATATAATGCATATGTGCTCTCTATTTTAACTATTTGTCTATGTGACTATCTGTGGCTTATTTACCCTTTTTTACATAGTAGGTGAGGTTGTATTATAATACAATACAATAATTATTTTAGAATTGAGTAAAATTGTATTGGAAAGAAGGGGAGAGGAAGGGAAATAAAAGGAGGAACAGGCAGAAGAAAAAAAAAGAGGGAAGGAAATGAGAGGGAGAAAATCCAGCAAACCAAATCTATAAAAAAGTGAAAAACAGCAGAGGAGGTAAAAGTAGCCACAGGTGAAACCAAAAAACTAAACTCACCATGTCCCCGTTGATGCAATGCCCTGGAGAAGACCAAAAGCATCAAACAGAAACGGAGATGTCACTAAAGAGGCAAATCTTTTTTCAAAAACACCCATGCTCCCACTGGTAAAGTTGTCCCTTTTAACTTCAAAGCTGTTGGGACACAGAGACCATGTCTCACCTATGTTCTCCAGAGGACCTCGCCCAATATAGGCTACATAAATATGAAATGATAGTCTTTGTACTTATCCTATGCCTCAGAACAATACCATGTGCAGCTAGAAACATCTGGTTAATTCCTCTGCCTGCTTCTTTCACCTTTCAGAGTAATTCATCTGGTGGTTCCCAGGTGCTGGCCATAGAGGGTGACAGATCACAACCACAGCACCCGATGCCCTCACCCTGAGCCCCCTAACTTCCTGGAATCTCCCAGGGGAGGAACATGGGGAAGGATGCACAGACTGTGACCGATTCAGAAGGTGCCAAAAAGACCCTCTACTTGAAAGTATTCCCCACTCCCATGGCCTGCTTCACCATACAGATACTCACAGAAAACTAATTTCTAGATGTTAAGATCATCTAATTAAGATATTTTTAATGAGAAAATGACTCCAAAAGTTATTGAGGTTTTGCCTAACATGACCCTGCTGATTAGTAGGATTTTAGTCCAAGTCTCCTGATTCTGAGTTGGCAAGCATTTTTCTCTTTCTAAGTGCCCTTTTACAAATACGAACTTCCTAGTAAGGGTAAAGTGTTACATCACCACCATCTGTGTTTTAGTTTTATCTGAACAGACTAGAGAACAACAGAACATTCCATAACTGGACCAGTGGGGAGGTGGGTAGAAGCAATGTGGGGAGGCACCCACAGGACCCAAAGTTTGCACCTTGACAACTTGCTTAGGCTCCTGGAGCAAAGCTAAAATGCCAGGTCCTTTCCATCTCTATGTGTTCAGGTAGCATCACCTGGAAGAAAAGATGCTGGGGGAATTTGGGAGAGAGCCTTTGACATCCATTGTGTCAATCTATCTTGTTGAGGGTCTTCCTCTTTTTCACCGACCCTCTACTTTACCAAACATGGTGTCCTTCTCCAGGTACTGTTCGTCCTGATAATATGTCCAAAGTATGTGAGACAAAGTCTTGCCATCCTCACTTCCAAGGAGCACCTTGGCTGTACTTCTTCCAAGACAGATTTGCTCATTCTTCTGGCAGTCTGTGGTGTATTAAACATTCTTCACCAACACCATAAGCCAACGGCATCAATTCTTCTTCGGTCTTCCTTATTCATTGTCCAGCTTTCACATTCATATGAGACAATTGAAAATACTATGGTTTGGGTCAGCCGCACCTTAGTTCTCAATGTGACTTCTTTGCTTTTCAACACTTTAAAGAGGTCTTTTGCAGCAGATTTGCCCAACACAATACCCTATTTGATTTCCTGCCTCCTGATTCCAGGGCATTGATTGTGGATCCAAGTAAAATGAAATCCTTGAAAATTTCAATATTTTCTCCATTAATCATGATGTTGCTTATTGGTCCATTTGTGAGGATTTTTGTTTTCTTTATGTTGAGGTGTAATCCATACTAAAGGCTGTGGTCTTCGATCTTCATAAGAAAGTGCTTCGAGTCCACTTCACTTTTAGTGAGCAAGGTGTGTCATCTGCATATCACAGGTTGTTAATGAGTCTTCCACCAATCCTGATGCCACAGTTTAGGAGGCTAGAAATCCAAATTCAGGGTGCCAGCTCCAGAAGAAGGCTTTCTTTTTCTGTCAGCTCTGGAAGAAGGTCTTTGTCTCTTTTGAGCTTCTGATCCTGGGCAGTCTTCATGTTTATCTTCTCCTTTCTCTGCTTGCTTGTTTGCTTGCTTGTTTAATCTCTTTCGTATCTCAACAGAGACTGACTCAAAACACACCCTACACTAATCCTGCCTTATTAACATAACAAAGACAACCCATTCCCAAATGGGATTATAACCACAAGCATAGAGGTTAAGATTTACAATGCATATTTTGGAAGGGCATAATTCAATCCATAACAGTGTAAAAACTATAATTATAATAGTATCATAATAGCTAACGTTTATAAAGTATGTGGGTCATGCACTGTACTAAACACTTCAAAAGCACTATCCCAATTAATGCTCACAAAAATCAACTGATATTTGTGTTATTATTACTATCCCCATTATACAGATGAAAAAACAAAAATGAGCAAAGTTTAGGCAATTTGCCTAAGGTTACCCAGTAAGTGGCTGCCCCAGGATTTGAACCCAGACCTATCTGATGCCAAAGGCATTCGGCTGACCATGGTTCAACATTCCTTCCCTATGAATAAGTATAGATGGGAACTGGAAGGGAACAAGGAAAAAGTGAAATAGATGAGTTGAAAGGGTAGGAAAACTTGAGTTATTTTAATTTTATTTTTGTTTTAAGAATGTTTGCACAATAAATACCAACCAAAAAACCCCATATATGTAACTTACATATAATACATTTAGGATAAGATGTTTATATTACAACCTGGAGTTTCTTACCCAGAGATTTCTAAAATCTGTCCTTTAAAAAGATTTGATGTAAAACCATCCACAAGATCACAAACCTCACCCACTAAGGAAGCCTCGCAGCTTCCTGTCTCCAGGAACCAAGGTGAAAAAGATAGGCCATGAATGGTAGCTACTGCCACTGAGCTACAAAACAAACAGCACTTTTAGGACTGATAAAAGAAAAGCAGTTTCAGATGCTGCAGAATTTTTAAAAGGCACCTTCAAGCATTTGCTCAAGAAATAAAATCCACAAGAGAGATTTCCCCTATTATGTGGAACCTCAGCCTTCACAGAAGAGAGCATTTGACACAACTCTGCCTCCAACTCCCAGTGTGACCTCTGGAAAATCACCTAACCTCTCTGAGCCTCAGCTGCCAAAAGATCAGAAGCTGGCCAACCCTAAACTGTGAAGTTGTGTCTATCAAGTGAAGTCAGATGTCTCTTGTTTATCACCAGCTTCAGATGCCTCTAAGTGCTGCAACATGTGAAAGAGTTGGTGTGTTTGGAAACACACTCAATCAGGAAATAAACTAAATGAAGACTCATCTGTCTCAAGCAAGGAGATTTATCCTATTTTGCACCAAAGCCTTAATCACCAAAGGTTTTATGGAATACCAGACCTACAAGATGCACTATGACAACGGGTTCCTTGGTCAAAGTAGTTTGGGAAACACTACACATCATCCCCCCCACCCCGACTTGGAAAATCACAATGCACACTAGTATGTATTAAAGGATCTAACAAGTCCTGCAGTAAAAAACCAAGTTTTGAATTGTTTAGCATAGTGTTTCACAAAACCTCTCCCAGCTGACACTGGTGGTCCTTGGGCCACGTGTCTCAAAATCGCCTGGGCTGTTGTCTTAGAGACTCTGATTCTGAGGTCTGGGTTGAACTCATAGTCAGCACTTTCAGGACCATATCTGACCCCACTAATCAGCTCAGCATCAATAACAGTGGGATAACCAGGCACTGGCGCCTCCTGGAGGAGAAAGCATTCTTACAAAAAAATTGAACTAATTCTAAACAAGCCTCAGATCTAACTAGCTATCAGTTTACAGGCAATAGAGGTGAATGAATTAAAATTCATCATGAGGTGAATGAAGTAAAATTCATCACCAGGAAACAATCAGACAAATCCAGAATGTGGCACATTCATTCGAATTAATGATTTCATTTCTTCAAGAAATAAATCGTATTTTTAAAAATGGACAGGTGGTTGTCATAGATTTAAAAACACTTGAGAAATATAAAATCTAATGCAATATGCAATGTATAGATATTGTTTGAATCTGGATTCAAACAAACCATCTTTAAAAGATATTTTAGTGTCAATCAGGACTATAGGAATATGATTGGATACTAGATAATATTAGGGAAGTATTGTTAATTTTGTTATGTATGACATTGTAAATACTTTTTTTTTTGAGTTGTCATCTGGTAGAGACTCATACAATAGTATCCAAAAAAAAAATCTGTTGCCACAAAGTTGATTCTAACTCATGGCAACCTCTTGTGTTACAGAGTAGAACTACTCCATAGGGTTTTCTTAGCCGTGATCTTTACAGAAGAACACCAGGCCTTTCTTCCACAGCGCTGCTGGGTGAGTTCAAACCGCCAATCTTTAGGTTAGCGGTCAAGCGCAAACCATTTGCATCACCCAGGGACTTCATATTGAAGTATGTGCAGATGACATTATATGATGACCAACATGTTCTTTAAATTACTCCAGAAAAGAAAGCAGGAGAGATAGATGAAATAATATTTTCAAAATACTGATAACTGTTAGAGGTGGGTGGTGAGTACACAGGTTTTCTTATACAGTTTTCTCTACTTAAAAAAAAAAAACAAAACAAAACAAAACCTGTTGCCATCAAGTCGATTTTGACTCATAGCGCCCCTACAGGACAGAGTAGAACTGCCCCATGGTGTTTCCCAAGGAGCGACTGGTGGATTTGAACCACCGACCTTTTGGTTAGCAGCGGAGCTCTTAACCACTGCACCACCAGGGCTCCTCTCTACTTTTATACACATTTAAAATTTTCCATACAAAAATATTTAAGAGACCACGGCCTCCACCAGACTGAGTCTGGTACAGCTAGATGGTGCCTGGCTACCACCACTGACTGCTGTGACCGGGATCACAACAGAGAGTCCTGAACAGAGCTAGAAAAGGATGTAGAACAAAATTTTAACTCACAAAAAAAGATCAGATTTACTGTCCTGACAGACTGGAGAAACCCCGAGACTATGGCCCCCGGACACCCTTTTAGCTCAGTGGTGAAGTCACTCCCGAAGCTCAGCGTTCAGCTGGTGATTGGACAGCCTCATAAAACAAAATGGGACTAATGAGGCACAGCAGTCCAGGGACAAGGACTAGCAGGCAGGAGGGGACAAGAAACCTGGTGATAGGGAACCTAAAGTTGAGAAGGGGCAGTGTTGACATGTCATGGGGTTGTTAACCATTGTCATAGGGCAACATGTGTACTAACTGTTTAATGAAAAACTATTTGTTCTGCAAACCTTCATCTAAGGTACAAAAAAAAAAAAGAATTATCTATGTGAGATCAAATTGACAACAGCAACTCAAAAGGTTTGATGGGAAGCCTAGGGGGCAGTGAGTTGAAGATAATGGTGATGGAATAATTTGGAAAAGGAAAGTGAGAATAGCAGCACAACTGGAAGAATGTAATCGATGTCACTGAATTGTACATGTAGAAACTTTTGAAAAGGTGTAACTTTGGCTATGTATATTTTCACCAAAAAAAAAGGTCCTCCAAGGTCGAGAAGGGAGAGTGTTGACATGTCGTGAGGTTGTTAACCAATGTCATAAAACAATATGTGTACTGACTGTTTAATGAGAAACTATTTGTTCTGTAAACCTTCATCTAAAGTACAATAAATAAACAAATAAATAAAATATTATTTTAAAAATTTTAAGAGAAAAGGAAGAAGTATGCCCAGATGATTCTTCTGTACCCTAAAGTTCTGCTCTCCAGGTGGCACTAGGACTACTAAGTTATAAGGAAATAGAAATCAACTCAATCTTTCAGAAGCCTTCTAACAAGTAGATATGTCTGACTCTAGGAATGGTCAAACAAGGGGTAGAGAGAAAGGAAGCTGCAGAGCGGCTTCCTGAATTATTCTGAAGGTTCAGCAATGACCCATCTAGTCAACAGCTTGTGCACTTCAATGCCTTCCCCTCACACCCTGGCTACCCTGGCCTCCAAGCAACATGAAGGTTGCTAAGCTCCAGCCACTTGACCTCACTCAGCATAGTCCTTACTCCCGTAGGGTTAAAACCAGTGCCCTTGAGTCAACTCCAGCTCATCGCAACTCCGTGTGTGTCAGAGTAGAACCATGATCCACAGGGTTTTCAATGGCTGATTTTTCATAAGTAGATAACCAGGTCTTTCTTCTGAGGCACTTCTTGGTGAACTTGAACCACTAACCTTTCAGTCAGCAGTTGTGCACATTAACCGTTTGCACCACCCAGAGACACCCCCCATAGGGTTATACAACCCTAATCCCCAGTCTTGAGTATGATAAGGGGTCATGGAATCTTTGCTTGACTCACTAGCCACTTTGAGTGGCTTGTGCCAAACAAAGGCAGTGGATCACTCATCTGAGTGTCTCTCTAGCTGGCAACAATTTGAAAAACTTGACAAGCCTCCAAATAGTCACTTGCTCAGGGCAAAAAACTATTTATTAGGAGCACATAGAGAAGGAAATTAATTTCATTTATTGTGCTACATGTATTTGTCCCTGGAGGGCAAGGAGTGGTCTATTAAAAAAAACTTCTGGGCGGAGAAGAATTTTTATAATTTTTTAAATATACTATTCTAAGAACTGAGACAATTTGAATTGGACAAACAAATTCATACTTTAATTGTCTAGCTTACCCATTTCCTAATCAAGAACCATTTGGAACTGTGAGAGATCCCAAAATAATGAACAAAAACAAGCAACGTTCATTTGTCACTACGGTGCTCATGCTGGACACAGGCTAAAGAAGTTGGCATGTAAAGTGTCATTTATACTTTGCTCTTAAGGTTATCTGGAGCATTTTATTTTCCTTTTTTTTTTTTTTTTGCTTTCTAGCACTTTTACTTGTAAGCCTTGGCACAATTGAACAGAGAAGTATTCCAATTCAGAATGCCCTGTTCCAATAGGGAATGCCACACATGCACAATTATTCAGAGACTTTTCCAATTAGCCATTTCCATGATAGCTGTATGGCAAGGGGTGCCAGTACACAGTTATTTTTCTCCTGCAAATCAATGATGTTGCATGTCTCTGGTGAAATAACTGTGTTTGACTTTTCTATTAAGGTGTATTATCCTAAATGTGTTGTCAGATTGTCCTCATTAGGAATTCAAAACTCCAAGTTCATCAGGGAGTAGATTTAGAATGGCTAATGATGTTACAAAGCTGCCAACCCTTAATCATAAAAAAAATTATCTCTGTGATGTCTCGGGAATTCATCCATTCCTTTTCCCTCACATAAAACTTGCTCTGATTCAGGCCCTCCATACATCTAACCTACACAAAAGCCTGCCTTCCTCTATCCCCACCCACTTTTCCAGGCCTCCGTACATCCCAAACACACACACACACACACACACACACACACACACACACACAGACACAGAGCTTTGCTTTTCACTCTAACATTCAAAGTATCAAACTGGCTTTCCAGCTTTATCCCCACTCCCATCCTTCCAGCACTCTACTCCCACTAACTTCGTGCCCCAACCACGTCCCTCAACAATTACCATTCCCTGAACAGACTCAGCGGGCATCCCTTCCCACCACTCCCTGGTGGGGTGTCCTTAACTCACATCCTCACCTGTCAGAGATGTGCCAATTATTTAACACCTTGTTCAAATCTTCCCACTTCCAGAAGGACTTCTCACATCTCCCAAATAGAATTAATCCCTTCCACCTAGGTTCATTCTTTCAACTCTGCTTACATCTCTATTACCGCACAACTTCAGCCTGCCTTTTTTTATAATATCTATCATACCTATCTTCTCCACCAGAACGTGACCCCCTGGGAGACAGAGGCCTGTCATATTCATCTTTGCTTCCCAGGCAGCACCTAGTACATAATATGCACTCCATACATTTTTAGGTTATGGTGAAGTGCTATGCAGTTATTCAAAAACAATATGAATGTATGGACAAGATGTATCATTAAGTAAAAAAGCAAAGACTGAGAAGTGTACATATTATGCTCCTATTTAGGTAAAATAAAATCAGATATGGATATAAAAATATAGATAAAGACAGATAAGGATATAGAGATATAAAGATAAATATATAGATACAGATAGCTGATATATTTCTCACAGGATATACACACAAAAACCTGGTAACAGTGGTGGCTGTTGATGAGGGGAAAGAGACACAGGGAAGGTACCACCCTATACTGATTGAGTTCATTACCATGTGCATCTATTACCTTGTGCATCTGTTATCTTGTGCATATATTACCCTGTGCATGTATTACCAAGTGCATATATTACCTTGTGCATATATTACCCTGAGCATATATTACGCACATTACCTACTTAAAGATAACAATTCAATTCAATTCAATTCAAAGTAATAAAATAAATGTTTGATTTTAATTGAACAGAACTGAATAACCCTGAAATTAATAAAGAACTGGCTGGAGTAGTCAAATTACCCATTGCCAACGAACTCAGCATTCAGAGAGAAAATTTTATTTCTCTAATTATAGGGCAATCCAATGTCAAGTTTAATTCATTGGTTTTAATAATAGTAATAATTATTATTATGCTTATAAAATTAATAAATCAGGCATAATTTTTTTTCATTTTGATAAATTTTATCCAAGAGTGTTTAAATTCTATTGGCTTACAAAGTCAGTTCACTAATAAGGTGGACTCTCAGAAGTCAGATCTCTTTGCCCAGTATTATCATTGGAGGCCCTGGTGGTGCAAACGGTTAACACACTCAGCTGCTAACTGAAAGATGGTGGTTTGCGTCCACCCAGAGGCACCTTGGAAGAAAAGTCTGGCAATCTACTTCCAAAAAATCAGCCACTGAAAACGCTATGGAGCACAGTTCTACCCTGAAACACATGTGGGGTCACCATGAGTTGAAACGGACTCAATGGTAACTAGATTTTTATCATTAGAAAGTGTTGCCAAATAGCAACACTGCAATAAATATATTAAATCATGTCATTGCATAATTTGTATAGGTAAATCCAGCAGGAAATGTGTGCACAGAGAGATTAAAAACTGTTCTTGGAGTTCAGGGTATGGTACAGCCTAAGAAAGCCCTCTCCATGAAGCGTGGAGCATAATATTTGTAGCTAAGAGGCTCTACTTTGGGCTGTGTGGCTGGGTGTGCACTTCTACCTTGTGGCAATGGTCAATTCCTCTCTTAATTCCCACCATACGTGTGAAAGAACTCATTCTATCACATCAAACTCAAAATATCACTGTTCTCCCTTTAGCTACTTCTATATTCTCCCTCCCCTCATGACCAGTTAACAAGTACATGAACATTCAAAAGAAGATTTTAAAAACTAAAATAAGCCCTGTCAGCAGCATGCGTGCACAGCTAGGTGCCTCCTTCACCTATCAGGTGAAAAGACCCTGCTCTAGACCCCAAAGTTTCATTGCTTTCATCACTCTTTTAGCCCCTGTGGCTACAAATTATCCTGTCCTCTCTGAGATCCCTTTTTAAAGAGTTACCTCTGATGTACGAGAGCAGCGCTGAAACCCCAGGCTCTCGGCAGAACAGTGGGGGCAGAATGAGAGACCCATGTGGCAGCGGCCAAGCCTGGGGGACACTAATGAGGGGCAGGGCCAGTTCCCGTGAGGGGCACTGCTTATTATTAACACATTAGCCTTGCAGGGCACAGTGCCAGTTTTAAGAAGCAACCAATCTGGTATAACAGCTCAGTTATGAATGAACTGGATACTCAGAAAAAATACCCACACATACCGTAATACTTACTTCCAGTAATGCTCAAAAAAACACTTTTTCATAACAATAGATTCTCAGGCACTGCTAGTCACTATAGTCATCTTAACTATGATTACTAACAGTAGATATGACTGCTATTACTGTCTACAACCATATGGATATTATAGAATATATTCTAAATATACTACTCTGCTGTTGATGCTAACAATAGTATACTATTGTAGTATATTTTGTTCAACCATTATATCCTCAGAGACTAGCCTGGAATATGTTGTTGTTGTCTGTCATCAAGTCAATTCCGACTCACAGCAATCCTATAGTACTGAGTAGAACTGCCCCTATAGGGTTTCTTAGTCTGTAATCTTTACTGGAGAGCCCTGGTTGTACAGTGGTTAAGGATTCAGCTGTGAACCAAAAGGTCGGTGGGTTCAAAGATGTGGCAGTCTGTTTCCATAACAATTACAGTCTTGGAAATCTTATGGGATAGTTCTACTCTGTAATATAGGGTTGCTATGAGTCAGAATCAACTCAACAGCAGTGGGGGAAAAATTCTTTACTGGAGCAGATCACCAGGTCTTTTCTCCCACAGAACTGCTGGTGGATTCAAACTGCAGACCTTTCAGTTGGTAGCCAAGTGCTTAACCACTGTGCCACCAGGGCTCCTAGCCTGGGATATAGCAGGTGCCTAATATTTGTTGAATTTAATTGAGTATTACCTGTAGTATAATAGATAATATATCTCATTTCCAAGGAAAAAAGTAATTGGCTTAGTTTCCTGAAAGGTGAATTCTGACTCTGATATGTTTTTATCTGAAGAAATCTTCTTTTGCTTGAAAAACAAAAAGAAAAGCGACAGAAAAGAATTCAGGGATGGGTTACCCCAGAGGAAAGAAACTGAGGAAAAGCAGGGGTCTCTTGAGCAGCAGTCACAAGATGGCACAAGCTGCCTTACTCCTTTCCTGCAGTTGTCTCTCTCTGGGATGAGAGAGGAGCATTCCTCTCTTTTGAACAAGAAACCTTGTAATATTTCAGCCTCTGAACCTTCCCTTTAGTTCCTGTCTCTTCTCTATGTCTACCAATATGGGATATATTCTGAATTGCTTGTAGAAAGTATTTGGAACCTCTCTCCCCAGAATCAGGAAAGGACATCAGCAGTGCCCTCCAAATTCCAGGCTGCTCTTTTATACACAGCTCATTGGCAAGAAAATTGGTACAAGCCTTTTGAAGATCAATTTGGCAATATATATCAAAAGCTCTGGAATTGTGCATACCATTTGGACCATAATTCAACTTCTGGAAAGCCAACCTAAGGAAATAATCCAAAATGCATAAAAGATTTTCTACTCTAATTCATTCAGGGCCTTAATTATAACTGTGAAAGCTGGATGCAATCTAAATTTCTAATAATAGGAGAAGGTTTTACTCCACTCACATGTTGGAACATTATACAGTCATTAAAAATTGTTTATGGGAGGCAGAGCCAACATGGCACCATAGACAGACGCATCATGCGACCCTTTGCAGCAAAGACCTGAAAAATAAGTAAAACAGATACAAGTGTCAATCCTGGAACTCTAAGCATCAGATGAAAAGATAAAGAACTAGATTAAACACAGAAGGGAAGAAGAAACTGACAGAAAACAGAGAACGAGGAGAGATACAGACTGGAGGTCACCTGCCAACTAACACAGCACAGCGTTGCCATCTTGGAATACAGCCAAAAATGACTCCAGACAGGGACTATAGGAAAGCAACCTCATGGAGCTCCCAACAGGAGACAGAGCACCTGGTAACCACAGAAACACACTTTCCCACCCCTCACCCTTCTACCCCATAGGTCACCTTCACCCCCTCTTGACAGGCTATATCACACCCCTGGGCTAGAGAGCCCTTAGGGCCACTGTCAACCCAGGTCAATCCCACCCCCACCCAAAAGCTCCTGCAGTGCCTTTTTTTCCCCCTTTATTCCTTTCTTTAGCCTTCTTACCTAGCCCAGTACACCACTTCCACCCCTTACTGACAGGCCATGCCACACCACTTGGCCAGAGAGCCACCATCCTGCCACCACCCCAGGTCCACTCTGCCCCCACCCGCTTTTTTTCCTTTCTTCCTTCTCTTTCTCCTTCCCACATAGCCACGTACACCACCTCCTACCCTTTCCCAATGGGCAATGCTGCACCACTCAGCTAGACACCAGCAGCCCATCACCACCACGGGTATGCCTTGCCCCCACCTGCTGGTACCCATTGCACCACTTTTTCTTTTTTCCCTTTCTTCTTTTACTTTTTCCCTCCTACCTACCCTGTACTCCATATCCACCCCTTCTGGACAGATCACACTGCGCTGCTGGGCTAGACAGCCACTGGCCCACTAACACCTCGGATCTGCCCCGCCACCACCCACCACCTCCCACCACACTATCTTTTCTTTCCCCCTTTTTTCCTTTTCTTCCCCCCCCCCAACCTAGCCCTGTACGCCCACCAGACCACAATGCACTGCCACAGCTAGAGGGTCACTGGCACACCACGGCCCTGGGTCTGCCCCCCACTACCCACTGGCTCCCACTGCACCATTTTTTTTCTTTCTTCCTTTTCCTTCTCCCTCCCATAAAGACCCATGCGCCACCTCCTCCCATTCCCACCAGGCCACTAACACCACTGTGACTAGAGGGCAACACCCTGCCATGACCCCAGTCCACCCCACCCCCACCCAATGGCTCCCACCACACTGCCATTTTTTTTTCATTTTCTTTCTAGTCTTTCTACCTCCCACCTAGCCCAGTACACCCCCCTTTCCTGCTGGTCCAAAGGTTTTCCCTGACCCCACCCATTGGCTACTTTTTTCTATCTCTTTTCTTTCACCCCCCCACCTATGCTATATGTCACCCCTCCTTCCTTCCAGCCCCCAATGTGCCACAGTGGCTACAGCATCTCCAGCACCCAGGACGGGCATCACACTGAACCCGCACCACCCCGTCATTCCCACCACTCAACCACCTGCTGAATGGTTTGAAGCAAGCCTGAATCACTCCCTGTCCAAAACCCTGACTATCTGGTGAGTGGCTATCAATGCTCCCACACAGCTGGACCAACATCAGGGGGCAGACAGCACCTGCCTAGGCAACCCTCAGCCGCCTCACCAAACCAGTGTACAGCAAAGTGGCCTTGCCCTGCCTGCTGCTGCTCAGCCCACTCAGACAAGGTGGTGAAAGCTATCATGTCCACAGACAAACAAGAAGCAAAAAATGCCCACCCCATCTACCCAGACAAATCAAAACAAAACAAAAAAGCAGGACAAAACAAACATACACTCAGTAAATAAAGAAAATAATACCTTAATGTCTCAAAACAGCAGACAATATCAAAGCAGAAAATATCAAAAAATTAAAAAGCAGGACAAGATGGTTCCAGAAAGTAACCAAAATAAAGAATCAAGTGACCTTTCAGGAGAACAAAAGGCAGTGGAACTACTTGATATAGAATTCAAAAAACATATCTAGGGCTCTCCAAGAGATAAGGAAAGAAATCAAGGAAAATACGGACAAAAACAAGGGAAAAAATGCAAAACACAGACAAAACCAATGAAAACATAGACAAAATCAAGGAAAACATACACAAAGCAATAGAAAAAAATAATACAACAACAAAAATGTCAAAATAAATAAACTAACAGAAATCATACAAACATAGCAACTAGAAATCCAAAAGCTAAACAACAAATTTTCAGAAATGGACAACTCAATAGAAGGTTTTAGGAGCAAATTTGAAACAATGGAAGACAGAACCAGCGAAATTGAACACAAATCCATGGACACCACTTTGAGAAAAAAATCTGAGAAAAGAATGATGAAAAATGAAGAAAGCCTAAGAATTATGTGGCATACAATCAAAAGCAAAAATTTGTGCATGATCAGAGTTCAAGAACAGGCGGACAAAGTGGAAAACACAGAGAAGACTGTTGAAGATCTGCTGTCAAAAAAACTTCCCAAATATCAAGAAAGACAAAAAGCCAGCCAGCCAAGATTAACAAAACCCGTATAGGATAGACCCCAAAAGAAAGTCACCAAGACATAACGTAATCACACTTGCCAAAACCAAACAAAAAGATAGAATCCTGAGAGCAGCTAGAGAAAAATGAAATGTCACATACAAAAAGGAAACAATAAGACTAAACTCTGATTACTCAGCAGCAACTGCAGGGAAGAAGGCAATGGGGGTGACATATATAAAACCCTGAAGAAAAAAAAACTGCCAACCAAGAATAATATATCCTGAAAAACTCTCTCTCGAATACAATGGTGAAATTAGAACATTTCCAGGTAAACAGAAATTAAGGGAATTTGAAAAAAACAAACCAAACTTAGAAGAAATATTAAAGGAAGTCAACAGTTAGAGAACCAACAACATCAGACAACAACCAGAATCTAGGACACAGGACAGCGTCAGCCAGATACCAGTCTAGATAAAGAACTCTCAACCATAAAACAAAGCTAAAAGACTTAAAACAGGGAAACAGAGACATCAACCTGTAAATGATGATAACATCAAAACAAGAAAAGGGGGAACAAATGGTGAAGGTATAGAATTTTCAAATGGAGAGTAAGTCAAAACAATATCAAGTAATAAAAGACTAGTTAAAGTGTATGAAGATAAGGGTAAATTGCAAGGTAACCACAAAGAAAGTTAACAAACCTACTTATCAAAATACAAAAGAAAAACAAAGACTCAGTAAACACAAAACCAACAACAATGAAAGAAAAGAAAATTCAGAACAAAAGGAACTCAGCACAGGAAAGTAAGGGGAACAAAGAAAATGTCATCACCACAAAAAAAACCACAATAATATAATAATATGATAGCAAAAAACTCATACATATCAATAATCACACTGTATGTAAATGGCTTAAATACACCCTTAAAGAGACAGAGAGTGGCAGAATGGATAAAAAACAGAACCATCAATATGTTGTCTACAAGAGACACCTTAGACACAAAGGCATAAATAAAGTAAAAATCAAAGGATGGAAAAAAAATACATCAAACAAGAATTAACCAAAAAAGAGCAGGAGTGGTCTCAAGGATTGAACTACGTCCTCCCAAAATATGTGTCAACTTGGTTAGACCATGACTCCCAGTATTGTGCAGTTGCCCTCCACTTTGTGATTGTAATTTTACATTAAAGAGGATTAGAGTGGGATTGCAACACCCTTACTAGGGTCACATCCCTGATCCAGTATACAGGGAGTTTCCCTGTGGTATGGCCTGCATCACCTTTTATCTTATAAGAGATAAAAGGAAAGGGAAGCAAGCAGAAGGGGGGACCTCATACCACAAAGAAAGCAGTGCTGGGAGCACAGCACGTCCTTTGGACCTGGGGTTCCTGCGTGGAGAAGCTCCTAGTCAGGGGGAAGATTGATGAAAACGCTGACAGAGAGAGAAAGCCTTCCCCTGGAGGTGTTGCCCTGAATTTGGACTTTTAGCCTACTTTATGTGAAGAAATAAATTTATCTTTGTTAAAACCATCCACTTGTTATTTTTGTTACAGCAGCACTAGATGACTAAGACAAGGGGTTATACTAACCTCAGATAAAATACACTTTAAGGCAAATCAAACATAAAAGACAAGGAAGGGCACTATATAATGAATGATTAAATAGACAATCCACCAAGAAGACATAACCTTAATAAATATCTACACACCCAAACAACAGGGCTCCAAAATATATAAAACAAACTCTAACAGCACTGAAAATAGAAATAGACAGTTCCACCATAATGGTAGGAAACTTCAACACACCACTTATGAAAAAAGAACAACTAGAAAGAAACTCAACAAAGATACAAAAGACCTAAAGACCAAAATCAACCAACATGATCTCACAGACATATAGAACACTCCACCCAACAGCAGCAAAGTATACATTCTTTTCCAACACATATGAAGCATTCTCCAGAATATATCACATATTAAGCCACAAAGCAACACTCAAAAAAAATCCCAAACAATGAAATAATACAAAGCATTCTCTCTGACCACAACACCATAAAAGTAGAAATCAATAACAGGAAGAGCAAGAAAAAAAAACAAATAAATGGAAACAGAATTAATACCCTGCTTACAAATAACTGAGTAATTGAAGAAATCAGAGGGAATCAAAAAATTCCTAGAATCAAATGAGAATGAAAACAAATCATATCAAAACCTTTGGGGCACAGCAAAGGCAGTACTCAGAGGTCAATTTTTAGCAATAGATGCACACATTAAAAAGAAGAATGGGCCAAAATCAAAAGGTTAGCCATACAACTCAAACAAACGGAAAGATAATACAAAAAAAAAAAAAAGCCCACAGACACCAAATGAAAGGAAATAGTAAAGATTAGAGTAGAAATAAATGAAATCAAGAACAGAAACACAATAGAATCAACAAGACCAAAAGTTGGTTCTTTGAAAAGATCAAAAAAGTTGACACGCTATTAGCCAAAATGACAAAGAGCACAGGAAAGGAAGCAAATAACCCAGATAAGAAATGAAATGGGGGACAGTACAAGAGATCTAAATGAAATAAAAAGAATCATAACAGAGTATTATGAAAAACTGTACTCCAGCAAATTTGAAAACAGAGGAAATGGAAAAATTTCTAGAAACACATTACCTACCTAAACTAACACAAACTGAGACAGAAAATCTGAACAGACCCACAAAAAGACAAGAGATTGAAGAGGTAATTTTTAAAAACTCCCAACAACAACAAAAAAAAAAAATCCCTGGCCCAGACAGATTCACTGGGAAATTCTACTGAACAGTCAGAGAAGACTTCACACACATACTACTCAAACTATTTCAGAGCATACAAAAGGAAGGAAAGCTCCTGAACTCATTCTATGAAGCCAGCATAACCCTGATTCCAAAGCCAGAAAAAAAACACAAAAAAGGAAAATTACAGACCAATATCTCTCATGAATATAGACACAAAAAATTCTCAACAAAATTCTAGCCAATAGAATTCAGCATCATATCAAAAAAATGATACACCACGACCAAGTGGGATTCATACTAGATAGGTAAGGATGGTTCAACATTAGAAAATCAATCAACGTAATCTACCACATAAATAAAACAAAAGAAAAGAATCACATGATCATCTCAATCGATGCAGAAAAGGCATTTCATAAAGTCCAAAGCCAATTCCTGATAAAAACTCAGTAAGATATGAATAGAAGGGAATTCCTCAACATAATAAATGGCATCTATACAAACCAACAGCCTACATCATTCTCAACAGGGAGAGGCTGAAAGCACTCTCCCTGAGAACAGGAACAAGGCAAGGATGCCTTTTACTACCACTCCTATTTAACATTGTAATGGAAGTTGTAGCTAGAGCAATAAGACAATAAAAAGAAATAAAAGCATCCAAGTTGGAAAGGAAGAAGTAAAACTATCCCTATTTGCAGATGATAGGATCGTATACTCAGAGAACCCCAAACACTCCACAAGAAAAGTACTGGAACTAATATAAAGATTCAGCAGAGTAGCAGGATACAAGATCAACTTACAAAAATCATTTGGATTCCTATACACCAACAAACAGAAATTCAAAAAGAGAATCAGGAAAACAATACGATTTATAGTAGCCCCTAAAAAGATAAAATACTGACGAACAAATCTAATCAGGGACATAAAAGGTCTATATAAAGACAACAACAAAACACTATTCCAAGAAACCAAAACAGATCTACATAAATGGAAATACATACCATGCTCCTGGATAAGAAGATTCAACATTATGAAAATGTCAATTCTACCCAAAGCTACCCATAACTAACAATGCACTAATACCAGAAGATAAACTAGATAACTTGGAGCTCCTAAAAATTTAACACTTACACTCATCAAAGGACTTCAACAAAAGTGTAAAAAGAGAACTTACAAATTAGGGGAAAAAAAATTTGTGACATATCCAACAATGGTCTAATCTCTAAAATCTACAAAATACTTCAACACCTCAACAACAAAAAGACAAATAATCCAATTCAAAAATGGGCAAAGGGAGGACTTCCAGGCAAGATAGTGCTATAGTAAGAAGTACCACGCTGTTCCTCCACAGCAAAGATCTGAAAAATTAAGTCAAACAGAGTCATATGTCAATCCGGAAACCCTAAGCATCAAATGAAGAGATAAAGAACTCAGCCAAGCACCGAATGGAATAAGAAACTCACAGAGAACAGAGAGCGAGAAGAGATACATGCAGAGGTCCCCTACCAGCTCCCCCAGCACGGATCCACCATCTTTGACTCCTATCGGAGATCAGTGCACAGGGGGTACGAGAGCTTCACAGAGCTTCCAGCAGGAGACAGAACAACTGGTAACCAGCAATATACACTTTCCCACCTCCCACCCTTCTTCAGCCCCACTCAGCCTCCTCTGCTTCCTGCAGCCACAGTCTCTTGGCACGGAAGCACAAGCTTCACACCAGTGTCGCTTGGATTCCACCTGCCTTCCACTCAGGCAGGTTCCCTGAGTGCCTTTTGTTGGCTGCTGGTGTAGCTTTTTTACACTTCTTTAGATTTCTTCCTTACCTCTCGCAACTTCCCGCTCCTTTCTCTCAAATACCTGGCTCCGTGTTCCATATTTGCTTCTTCCTGAAAGGCTGTGAAACACCGCTCGACTGTAAAACTACTCCCTGGCCTGTGCCAACATGCTGTTGGGACCCTCGGTACTTTTTTCTTTGTTTGTTTGCTCTGATTTTTTCTGCTTTGATTGGTTTGTTTTTTTTTTCTTTTCTTGGCTTTGGAGCCCATTCTAGCTGGGCAGCACTGCAGCTTGGAAGCTACTCCCTTACTTTGCACAGGTGTACAGGGACATCCTTGAGGGCACTTCTTTTTTCTTGTTTTTTGGGATTTTTTGTTTGTTTGTTTCTTTGTTTCCTTCTCTCTCTGATTCCGTTTTTGTCTTTCTTCATAACCAGTTTCTCGATTTATTCATGTTTTTTTTTTTAACCTTTTTCTTTTTTTTCATTTTTGTTTTTCCCCATTTCTCAGTCTCTCATCTCTCCACTCCAGTAGCAACCTCCCTTAGCACTCCTGTTCCTCTCTCCTCTTTCTCGTCTTTCCCATACCCATCTTAGCTCCACACATCACAATCTACCCCCTCCTTCCTGCCTACCTGCACCGTGTGCTGAACATCACACTCCCAAGCAGCACAGGCACGGCTTACTGGAACTGGTCGTACACTGATTCCCATCCTCACTGTCAGCCATGGTATGTGCCACCAACAACCCATCGCAGTAATTCCCCTTCAGTTGGACATGCCCTGCTGTACCATACCTGAGTGACTGACCCTGCCCATTGGAGAAGGTGGTGAAAAGTATCGTGCCCACAGACAAGCAAACAACAAAGAACACACAGCCTGCCTGCTCAGACTAACCATCTAAAACAAAAAAACCAGGCCAAAACAAACAAATGTACAATCAATAAATGAGGAAAATAACTACTAAATACCCTGAAGGCAGCAGACAGTATCAAAATATATACAAATATAAGACAGGATGGTTCCAATAGGTGTCCAAAATAAAACACCAGATGACTTTCCAGTAGAAGAAAAGGCACTAGAACTACCTGATAAAGAATTAAAATCTCTCATATTCAGAATTATCCAAGAGTTAAAGCAAAAAGCAGACAAAACTGAGGAAAAAATAGACAAATTCATGGAAAATACAGACAAAAAGATAGGAGAATTCAAGAAAATAGTACAGGAACAAAATGCTAAAATAAATTCACAACTAGAAATCATACAAAAACAACAATTAGAAATCCAAAAGATAAACAACAAGATTTCAGAAATGGACAGTGACATAGAAGGGCTGAGAAGCAGGTTTGAAATGATGGAAGATAGGATCAGCGAAACTGAAGGCAAACACCTGTATACAACTCTGAGGAAAATTTAGAAAAAAGAACAAAGAAAAATGAAGAAACTCTGAGAATTATGTAGGATACAATCAAAAGCAAAAATCCGTGAGTGATCATAGTTCCAGAACGGGGAAGAAAACAGAAAACCGAGAGAGGATCATTGAAGAATTGCTGACAGAAAACTTCCCCAATATCATGATAGATGAAAAGCTGACCATCCAAGAAGCTCAATGAACCCCATATAGGATAGAACCCCAAAATAAAATCACCAAGGTATATCATAATCACACTCACTGAAACCAAAGACAAAGAATCCTGAGAGCAGCTAGAGGAAAAAAAAAGTTACAGAGTAGAAACAATAAGACTAAGCTCAGATTATTCAGCTAAAACCATGCAGGCAAGAAGGCAATGGCATGACATATATAAAACCTTGAAAGAAAAAAAAAAATTGCCAGCCAAGAATAATATATCCTGCAAAACTCTCATTCAAATATGATAGTGAAATTAGGACATTTCCAGATAAATAGAAATTAAGGGACTATGTAAAAACCAAACCAAACTTACAAGACTTATTAAAGGGAGTTCTTCAATCTGAGAACAAAAACATCAGACCACAGGCTGAATATAAGACACAGGATTGTACTAGCCAGATACCAACCTAGCAAATGAACTCTTAAGGACTACCCAAAACCAAAAGAATTACAACAGGGAACCAGAGAGTTTAATCTGTAAATGACACCAGCAACAGAACAATAAAAGAGGGAATAAACGGTGTAGGTATAGAACCTTCTAATGGAGAGGAAGGCAAGGCAATACCAAGCAATAATAGACTGGTTCAAACCTAGGAAGATGAGGGTAAATTTCAAAGTAACCACAAAGAAAGTTCACAAACCTACTCATCAAA
>NW_004443988.1:15608085-15629319 GCF_000243295.1 Trichechus manatus latirostris | reverse complement strand
TGAGGGACAGAATTGCTGGGTGGAGGGCTGTGGGGACCATGGTCTCGGGGAACATCTAGCTCAACTGGCATAACACAGTTTATAAAGACAGTGTTCTACATTCTACCTTGGTGAGTAGCATCTGGAGTCTTAAAAGCCTGAGAGCAGCCATCTAAGATACTCCACTGGTCCCACAACTTCAGGAGCAAAGGAGAATGAAGAGAACAGGATACAAGGAAAAGATTAGTCCAAAGGACTAATGGACACAAGCTGCCATGGCCTCCACCAGACTGAGTGCAGTACAGCTGGATGGTGCCCAGCTACCGCCACTGACTGCTCTGACCAGGATCACAATAGTGGGTTCAGGACAGAGCTGGAGAAGGATGTAGAACAAAATTCTAACACACAAAAAATGACAATATTTACTGTCCTGACAGAGACTGGAGAAACCCTGAGAGTATGCTCCCCAGACACCCTTTTAGCCCAGTGGTGAAGTCAAATGGGAGAAAATAGAAGAAAAGAAGAGATAACAGGCACCAAGCAAGTCAGCAGAACAAATTACATTAGCTGTCAAGGCTTTGAAAATAATCTTCTCTTCTCTGAGACAATTTACACAATGGCCCTGCCCTCCAGACTGTAGGTATTAGCCACACTCTCCAGATTCTGAGTGAAGGCCCTTCAGCCCTGGGCTTCAGCTCTGCCTTCCAGGCCCACTGGGACAGCAACTCTGCTCCCACAGTTTTAGACACACCATTCTCCTAGTGCATCTGGATGGTGACTCCACTCTTAGAAACACCAGAGGCCATGGCTCCACCCTTTGAAACCCCAGTGGTCGTGGCCATATCTTTTGAGACTGAAGCAGCTTCTTGTGTTCCTTGTCTCTTCAGCTTTTGCTTCCAGTGGCCTCTTGGCCCTCAGGTCTCATGCCAGCATCTGCCCTGCTAGGGCAAGTGTTCCAAAGCTCTGTAGCTCCACAATAAGTGCCCAGAGGCACCCCACTCTGCCAGAAAGCCTCCTGCACACAGGCACTCAGCTCTCTTGCTCCGTGGGTCAGCTCCAGTGCCATCTGGCACCAGTCTACTGGTTCTGTGCTGCTCGTTCTCTGCTTCTGCCATTTCTCTGCTGCTGCCAGTTCTCTGCTACTGCTGCTTCTCTATCCATTCAGTTCCAAAACTGCTTCCACATTTTAGGTATCTGTTACAGCAGCACGCCACTCTCTCAGTACCAAATTCTTAGTTATCTAGTGCTGCCATAACAGAAATACGACAAGTGGATGGCTTTAACAAAGAGAAATTTATTCTCTCACAGTCCAGTAGGCTACAAGTTCAAATTCAGGGTGTCAGCTCCCTAGGAAGGCTTTCTCTTCTCTGTCAGCTCTGGAGGAAGGCCTTTGTCATCAGTCTTCTCTAGGTCTGGAAGCATCTCGGCACAGGAACCTCAGGTCCAAAGGACTCACTCTGCTCCCAGTGCTGCTTTCTTGGTGGTATGAGTTACCCACTCTCTGCTTGCTTCCCTTTCCTTTTATCTCTTGTAAGACAAAAGGTGCTGCAGGCCACACCCCAGGGAAACTCCCTTTACATTAAATCAGGGATATGACCTTAGTAAGGGTGTTACAATCACACCCTAATCCTCTTTAACATAAAACTACAATCACAAAGTGGAGGGAAACCGCACAATACTGGGAATCATAGCCCAGCCAAATTGATACACACATTTTTGGGAGGACACACTTCAATCCATGAGACAAAGGAAGGGGTGTTTCTTTGTAACTTAAACTTGGCAGGAAGGACATTAACATATGACAGTGTACAAATAGACTATATTTAGAAAGGTAGAATTATAAAGCTGGAAGAAACTCCAGGAGATTTCCCAGAGTCTTTAAAAGAACAGTAATTATTTGATGATATAAGATACTGAAAACTTCTGAGGCAAATTATTAAACACAGTAAGAATACAAATCTATAACCTGGGTAGATCGGTAAAAGCAATCTCAATCAAAGGTGGACAAAAACAGATGTTTGGATTAGGCAGGGCCAAATGGTGGAATACACAGATGCTTCCTGTCATCCCTCTTAAAACAAAGACCTAAAAAACAATTGAATTAATTATATACGACAATCTAGGAACCTTCATCATCAAAGACAAAGCTGAAGAATTGGACTGAATGGCAGGTGGAAGGAGAGACAATTGCAGCGGAGAAGTACAGATCACGAGATCACCAGTGCCCTGTTTGCTGAGTCTGTGCAGCACAGATGGGCTGAGGCAAGCTCAACATCCAAAGATGAGCCCCACCACATCGGGTGCAGCCAAGCAGCAAGGAATCTGCACCCACCTCCAGAATCAAGCAGGAAAGAAAGTTAAGTGCAAACTTCTAACCTGCCACACCCCTCCCCCTCCCAGAGTTTCACAGTAGAGAAGTGCTTCCTTCCCCTCACCCACCCCTGACCACGCTCAGATCTGACACCAATCCAGCAGTATTCAACAACTGCCACTCTCGCTAAGCCAGGAACTCAGGGCTCTCAGCACCCACACCAGTCTCGTGGCTTTAAAACATGCCACGCCTGCTAAGCTGGGAACTCAGGGCACTTCAGTAGGCCCTGCCCCTTTGTCCAGCCACTGGCATAAGGGGTCCATGAACTTTCAGCACCCTTCACCCCTGCCTTGGCCTCTGTGAGCCAATTCAACACTGCATGCTCTCATTAGCATAAAACAGCAGGGCATACACCTGAAGCCCATTTTCAACTGCAGCAGCCAAGGGGCAGCTGCAGATTCGTGACATTTGACACCACCCTGACCTTTAAGCAGGGACCTCACCCACCCACACCAGGGACCTGAGAGCTGCCAGTACAACCCACTCCATCTAGCCATCCATGACAGGGGTCTGAGAATATGTGGTGCCTCCCAGTCCCTCTAGCCAACAGCACTGGGTGCCCAAGTAATAGCTGCAATACCCCCCACTACACACTCTAAGGAACAGCGACATGCCCTTTACTCAGGCATCCAGGGACAGCCGTCAGCCCCCTGCCTTACTCCACACATACCTCTCTACTGCAGCCAGATACGTGTGCCTGCTCTGAACACCCCTACAAAGCCCTGCCCATCTAGGACTGTAGGTGAGTGGCTGTACCACACACTTGGTGACCAACAACATGGACACCTGTGCCACACCCACACAAGAAAAGTGAACAGACTCCTGGGCTCATACATTTAGTAGCTGCTCTGACCACCTCAAGACAGGATGTGAAAACTTCAAAGACACCAACAACCAAAGTAGCTCACATGCCTGCCTACTTGGGCATATCAAAACAAAACAAAAAGCTAGGACACAGTAAACAAAC
The DNA here is from genome assembly GCF_000243295.1 of Trichechus manatus latirostris. Lineage (NCBI taxonomy): Eukaryota > Metazoa > Chordata > Mammalia > Sirenia > Trichechidae > Trichechus > Trichechus manatus. Next base: position 15,626,002 of record NW_004443988.1, on the reverse strand, counting down.
ATAAAATAAATAAATATAATAACTTACTGATGTCTCAGAGACAACAGTCAATATCAAATCACATAAAGAAGCAGGTCAAGATGGTTCCAACAAGCAACCAAAATAAAGAACCAGGAAACCTTCCAGAGGAAGATAAGGTAATGGAACTACCTGAGACAGAATTCAAAATACTAAAATACAGAGCTCTCCAAGAGACCAGGAAGGAGATCAGTCAAAACTCAGGCCAAGCCAAGGAACACACAGAAAAAGCAATAGAGGAATTCAGGAAAACAATACAAGAACAAAACAATAAAATTAACAGGCTGATAGAATCCACACAGAGGGAGCAACTAGAAATCCAAAAGATTAATAATAAAATGTCAGAATTAGACAACTCAATAGAAGGTCATGGGGCAGAACTGAGGCAATGGAAGTCAGAATTAGTGAAATGGAAGATAAATCCCTTGACACCAATTTATTTAAGGAAAAATCAGAAAAAAGAATTTTAAAAAATGAAAGCCTAAGAATTATGTGGGACACTATCGAGAGGAAAAACCTACAAGCAATCGGAATACCAGAATGGGGGGATAACAGAAACAGAGAGAATTGTTAAGGATTCACTGTCAGAAAACTTGTCTGATATCACAAAACACGATAAGATATCTATCCAAAATCAACAAACCCACACAAGGTAGATCCCAAAAGAAACTTACCAAGACATATCATAATCAAATCTGCCAAAACCAAAGACAAAGATAGAATCTTGACAGTGGCTAGGGATAAACAAAAGGTCACCTACAAATGAGAAACAATAAGACTAAGCTCTGACTGCTCAGCAGAAACCATGTAGGCAAGAAGGCTATGGGATGACATATATAAAACCTTGAGGTGAAAAAAATTGCCACCCAAGAATTACATATCCAGCAAAGCTGTCTCTCAAACACAATGGTAAAATTAGGTCATTTCCAGATAAACAGAAGTACAAGAAATATTAAAGGGAGTCCTCTAGGAAGACAACCAACAATTTCAGACAATAGTCACAGACTAGAACACAGGACAGATCAACCAGTTATTAACCCAGATAGTAATTCACAAAAACAAATGAAAGCTAAAAGAATGAAAACAGGGAACCAAAGATGTCAATATGTAAACAATGACAATGTCAAAATAAAAAAGAGGAAATAAACAGTGAACTCACAGAACTTCCATATGGAGAAGAAGTTAAGGTGATATCAAGAAGTAAAAGTTTGGTTTAAACGTAGAAAAATAAAGCTAAATTTCAAGGTAACCACAAAAGAAGCTAACAAACTGACCATCAAAATAAAAAAGAAGAAAAACATACTCAGCAAACATAAAATCAACAATAATAAAAAGGATGAAAAGAAAATACATAAAGAAAAATGACTAAGCACAGAAAATTAAGTGGAACAAATGAACTGTCAACCACACAAAAAAAAACATCAAAATGACAGCACTAAACTCATACCTATCAATAATTACACTGAATGTAAATCAACTAAATGTGCCAATAAAGAGACAGAGAGTAGAAGAATGGATTAAATAACACAACCCATCTATATGCTGTCTACAAGACACACACCTTAGACACAAAGATACAAACGAACTAATATTCAAAGGATGGAAAAAGTATATCAAGCAAATAACACTCAAAAAAGAGCAGAAGTGACAATATTAATCTCTGACAAAATAGACTTTAAAGCAAAATCCACCACAAAGGATAAGGAAGGACACTATATAATGATTAAAGGGTAAATACACCAAGAGGTCATATCCATAATAAATATATACACACCCAATGACAGGGCTCTAAAATACATAAAACAAACTCTAACAGTATTGAAAAGAGGAATAGACAGCTCCACAATAACAGCAGGAGACTTCAACAGACTACTTTTGGTGAAGGAGAGAACATCTGAAAAGAAACTTAATAAAGTTACAGAAGATCTAAATACCATAATCAATCAGCTTGACTTCATAGACGTATACAGAACACTCCACCCAACAGCAGCAAAATATATATTCTTTTTCAATGCACATGGAACATTCTCCAGAATAGACCACATATTAGGCCATTAAATAAGCCTTAACAGAATCCAAAACATCAAAATACTACAAAGTAACTTTTCTGACCATAATGCCATAAAAGTAGAAATCAATAACAGAAACAGTAAGAAAAAAAATTAAATATATGGGAACTGAACAACACCTTGCTTAAAAACTATTGGGTTAGAGAAGAAATCAAGGATGGAGTTAAGAAATTCATAGAATCAAATGAGAATGAAAATACGTCTTACCAAAACCTTTGGGACACAGCAAAAGCAGTGCTTAGAGGTCAGTTTTTACCAGTAAATGCACACATACAAAAAGAACAAAGGGCCAAAATCAAAACATTAACTCTACAACTCGAACGAATAGAAAGAGAGCAGTAAAAGAAGCCCCCAGGCACCAGAAGAAAGGAAATAATAAAGATTACAGCAGAAATAAATGAAATAGAGAACAGAAAAACAATTGAAAGAGTTAACAAGAACAAAAACTGTTCTTTGAAAAGATAAAAAAAAAAATCGACAAACTATTGGCCGAACTGACAAAAGAAAAACAGGAGAGGAAGCATATAACACGAATAAGAAATGAGATGCGTGATATCACTACAGACCCAACTGAAATAAAAAGGTCATAACAGAATACGATGAAAAATACTACTCCAACAAATTTGAAAACCTAGAGGAAATGGACAAACTTCTAGACACACACTACCTACCTAAACTAACACAAACCAAGGTAGAAAAACTATGAAAGATACTACTCCAACAAATTTGAAAACCTAGAGGAAATGGACAAACTTCTAGACACACACTGCCTACCTAAACTAACACAAACCAAGGTAGAAAAACTAAATAAACCCATAACAAAAGAAGAGACTGAAGATGAAATTTAGAAAAAAAAACTCCCAACAACAAAAAAAAAGCACCGGCCCAGATGGCATCACTGAAGAATTCTACCAAACATTCAGAGAAGATCTTAAACCAGTACTATTCAAACTATTTCTGAATATAGAAATGAGATACTTCCAAATTTACTCTATGAAGCCTACATAACCCTAATACCAAAATCAGCCAAAGACACCATAAAAAAAAAGAAAATTGTAGATCAATAACTCTCATGAATATACATGCAAAAATTGTTAACAAAATTCTAGCTGATAGAACTCAACATCATATCAAAAAAAAAAAAATACACCATGACCAAGTAGGATTCATACTAGGTATGCAAGGATGGTTCAACATTATAAATCAATCAACATAATCCACCAAAATAAATAAAAGAAAAAAATCACATGATCATCTCAATCGACACAGAAAAGGCATTCGACAAAGTCCAACACCCATTCCTGATAAAAACTCTCGATAAAATAGGTACAGAAGGGAAATTTCTCAACATAATAAAGAGCATCTACAGAAAACCAACAGCCAACATCATTCTTAATGGACAGAGGCTGAAAACAGTCCCTTAAGAAGAGGAACAAGACAAGGAGGCACTTTATCACCACACCTATTTAACATTGTGCTACAAGTCCTAGCTAGAGCAATAAGGCAAGATACAGAAATACAGGGCATCCATATTGGTAAGGAAGAAGTAAAACTGTCTGTATTTGTGGATGATATGATACTATACATAGAAAACCCAAAAGGCTCCATGAGAAAACTGCTGGAATTAACAGGAAGATTCAGCAGAGTAGCAGGATACAAGATAAACATACAAAAATCAGTTGAATTCCTAAAGACCAATAAAGAGAACTTAGAAAAGTAAATCAAGAGAACAATCCCATTTATAATAGTCCCCCAGAAAAACAAAATACTTAGGAGTAAATTAACCAGGGATGTAAAAGACCTATACAAAGAAAACTATAAAACATTACTGCAAGAAACCCAAAGGGATCCACATAAATGGAAAAACATACCATGCTCATGGATAAGTAGACTCAACATTGTGAAAATGACATTTCTACCCAAAGCAATCTACAAATACAATACAATCCCAATCCAAATACCAACAGCATTCGTTAAAGAGATGGAAAAACTAATCATTAACTTTATATGTAAAGGGAAGAGGCCCCAGATAAGTAAAGCACTACTGAAGAAGATGAATAAAGTAAGAGGAATCACACCATTTGACCTGAGAACCTACTATACAGCTATCGTAGGCAAAACAAACTGGTGCTGGTAAGACAGACACATTGACCAATGGAACAGAATTGAGAACTCAGACATAAATCCATTCACTTACGGTTACCTGATCTTCGACAAAGGCCCAAAGTCCATCAAATGGGGAAAAGAGAGTCTTTTTAACAAATGGTGCTAGCAAAATTGGATGTCCATCTTCAAAAAAACAAACAGGACCCATACCTCACACCATACACAAAAAAGAACTCAAAATGGATCAAAGACCTAAATATAAAACCAAAAACTATAAAGATCATAGAAGAAAACATAAGATCAACTCTATAAGCCCTAATACAGCATTAACAGGATACAAACCTGTCATGGATTGAATTATGTCCCCCAAAAAATATGTGTATCAATATGGCTGGGCCATGATTCCTGGTATTTTGTGCTTTTCTTATACGTTGTAAATCCTGCCTCTATGATGTTAATGAGGGAGGATGGGTGGCAGTCGTGTTAGTAAGGCAGGACTCAATCTACAAGATTGGATAGTGTCCTGAGGCAATTTCTTGAGACATAAAAGACAGAAGTGTGCAGAGAGACAGAGGGACCTCATACCATCAAGAAAGCCGTGCCAGGAGCAGAGTGCGTCCTTTGGACCTGGGGTCCCTGCGTGGAGAAGCTCCTAGTCCTGGGGAACATTCATGAGAGAGAAAGCCTTCCCCTGGAGCTGATGCCTTGAATTTGGACTTTTAGCCTACTTTACTGTGAGGAAATAAAATTCTCTTTGTTAAAGTCATCCACTTGTGGTATTTCTGTTATAGCAGCACTAGATGCCTAAGAAAAAACCATAACTAACAATACACAAACACCAGAAGATAAGCTAGATAACTGGGATCTTCTAAAAATTAAACACTAATGCTCATCAAAAGACATCACCAAAAGAGTAAAGAAAGAACTTACAGACTGGTAAAAAGATTTTGGCTATGACAAATCTGACAAAGGTCTAATCTCTAAAATCCACAGGAAAATGCAACACCTCTACAACAAAGAGATAGATAACCCAACTAAAAAATGGGCAAAGGATATGAACAAACATTTAGCCAAAGAAGATATTCAAGTGGCTAACAGATACATGAGGAAATGCTCGCAATAACTTCGCATTAGAGAAATGCAAATCAAAACTACAATGAGATACCATCTCACCCCAGCATTACTGGCATGAATCAGAAAAGCCAAAAATAACAAATGTTGGAGAGGCTGTGGGGAGACTGGAACTCTTATGCACTGCTGGTGAGAATGCAAAATAGTACAACCACTTTGGAAAACAATATGGCACTTCCTTAAAAAGCTAGAAATAGAAATACCATAGGATCCAGCAATCCTAGGAATATATCCTAGAGAATAGACATATGCATGCCCATATTCATTGCAATACTGTTCACAAAAGCAAAAAAGATGGAAACAACCTAGAACAACCTATGTGCCCATCAACTGATAAATGGATAAACAAATTATGGTACATACACGCAATGGAATACTATGCAACAAAAAAGAACAATGATGAATCTGTAAAACATCTCACAACATGGATGATTGTGGACGGCATTATGCTGAGTGTCATAAGTCAATCAGAAAAGGACAAATATTGTGTGAGACCACTATTATAAAAACTCATGAAAAGGTTTACACACAAAAAGAAACAATCTTTGAGGATTACAAGCCATGCGAGGCATGGAAGGGAAAAACACTAAATAGACAATAGATAAGTGGTAACTTTGGTGAAAGGTAAACAGTACACAATACCGGGGAAGCCAGCACAGTTTGTCCAAGGCAAGGTGATGGAAGCTCCATAGACACATCCAAACTTCCTAAGGTACCAAATTACTGGGCTGAGAATGTGGGAACCATGGTCTGGGGGAACATCTAGCTCAACTGACATAACATAGTTTATTTTTTTTAAAAAGTGTTCTACATTCTACTTCGGTGAGTAGCATCTGGGGTCTTAAAGGCTTGTGAGTGGCCATCTAAGATAATCCACTGGTCTCACCCCATCTGGAGGAAGGGAGAATGAAGAAAACCAAAGACACAATGGAAAGATTAGTCCAAAGGACTAAGGGACCACAGCTACCACAGCCTACACCAGACTGATTCCCGCACAACTAGATAGTGCCTGGCTACCAGCATTGACTGCTCTGACAGAGATCACAACAGAGAGTACCAGACAGAGCTGGAGAAAACTGTAGAACAAAATTCCAAGTCACAAAAAAAATACAAGACTTTCTGGTCTGACAGAGACAGGAGAAACCCCAAGAGTATGGCCCCTGGACACCCTTATAGCTCAGTAATGAAGTCAGTCCTGAGGTTCAACCTTCAGCCAAAGATTAGACAGGTACATAAGACAAAATGAAACTAAATGGGAACACCAGCCCAGGTGCAAGGACAAGAAGCCAGGAGGGGACAGGAAACCTGGTAATGGGGAACCCAAGGTCGAGAAGGGGAGAGTGTTGACATGTTGTGGGGTTGGTAACCAACGTCACTAAACAATATGTGTATTAACTGTTTAGTGGAAAACTAGTTTGCTCTCTAAACCTTCATCTAAAGTATAAAAAAAAATAACTCATCGTAACCAAGTGGGATTCATGCCAGTTATGCAGGGATGGTTCAACATTAGAAAATCAATCAACGTAATCCATCATAAACAAAAGATAAGTATAACGTGATCTTATCGATAGATGCAGAAAAGGCATTTCACGAAGTCCAACACCCATTCCTGATAAAAACTCTGCAAAATAGGAATAGAAGGGAAATTCCTCCACGTAATAAAGGGCATTTATACAAAACCAACAGTCAACATCATTCTAAACAGAGACTGAAAGCATTCCCCTTGAGAACGGTAACCTGACAAGGATGCCCTTTATCACAAATCTTATTCAACATTGCATTGGAGGTCCTAGCCAGACCAATAAGGCAAGAAAAAGAAATAAAAGGCATCCAAATTGGTAAGGTTGAAGTAAAAATATCTCTATTTGCAAAGGATATGATCTTATACACCGAAAATCCCCAAAGAATCCACAAGTAAACTACTGGAACTAATAGAAGATTTCAGCAAAGTATCAGGATACAAGACGTTGTTGTTGTTAGATGTTGTCGAGTTGGTTCTGACGCATAGCAACTCCATGTACAACAGAAAAACACTGCCCGATCCTGCGCTATCCTCACAATCATTGTTATACTTAAGCCCATTGTTGTAGCCACTGTGTCAATCTATCTCATTGAGGGCCTTCTTCACTTTTGCTGTCCCTCTACTTAACCAAGCACAATGTCCTTCTCCAGGGACTGATCCCTCCTGATAACGTGTCCAAAGTATGTGAGACAGTCTCATCATCCTTGCTTCTAAGGAGTATTCTGGTTGTGCTTCTTCCAAGACAGATTTGTTCATTCTTTTGGCAGTTCATGGTATATTGAATGTTCTTCACCAACACCACAATTCAAAGGCATCAGTTCTTCTTCAGTCTTCCTTATTCATCATTCAGCTTTCACGTTCATGTGAGGCGACTGAAAACACTGTGGCTTGGGTCAGGTGCACCTTAGTCTTCAAGGTGACTTCTTTGCTTTTTAACACTTTAAAGAGGTCTTTTGCAGCAGATTTGCCCAATGCAATGTGACTTTTAATTTCTTGACTGCTACTTCCATGGGAGTTGACTGTGAATCTAAGTAAAATGAAATCCTTTAGAACTTCAATCTTTTCTCCGTTAATCTTGATGTTGCTTATTGGTCAAGTTGTGAGGATTTTTGCTTTATGTTGAGGTGTAATTCATATTGAAGGCTGTGGTCTTTGATCTTCATCAGTAAGTTCTTCAAGCCCTCTTCACTTTCAGCAAGCAAGGTTATGTCATCTGCATAACGCAGCTTGTTAATTAGTCTTACTCCAAACCCGATGCCGCATTCTTCTTCATATACTCCAGCTTCTCCAATTATTAGCTCAGCATACAGGGTGGAAAAGTATGGTGAAAGGATACAACCCTGGCACACAAATTTCCTAACTTTAAACCACGCAGTATCCCCTTGTTCTGTTCGAACGACCGCCTCTTGATCAAGGTACAGGATCCTCATGAGCACAATTAAGTGTTCTGGAATTCCCATTCTTTGCAGTGTTAACCGTAATTTGTTATGATCCACACAGTCGAATGCCTTTGTATAGTCAATAAAACATAGATAAACATCTTTCTGGTATTCTCTTCCTTCTGCCAGGATTCATTTGACATCAGCAATGACATCCCCGGTTCCACGCCCTCTCCTGAATCTAGCTTGAATTTCTGGCAGTTCCCTGACAATATACTGCGGCAGCCACTTCTGAATGATCTTCAGCAAAATTTTACTTGTGTGTGATATCAATGATATTGTTTGATAATTTCTGTATTCAGTTGGATCACCTTTCTTGGGAATAGGCATATATATAGATCTCTTCCAGTCGGTTGGCCAGGTAACTGACTTCCAAATTTCTAGGCATAGATGAGGGAGTACTTCCAGGCTGCATTCGTTTATTGAAACATCTCAATTAGTATTCTGTCAATTCCTGGTGCCTTGTTTTTCCCCAATGCTTTAGTGCAGCTTGGACATCTTCCTTCAACACCATAAGTTCCTGTTCATATGCTACCTCCTGAAATGGCTGAACATTGACAAATTCTTTTTGGTATAGTGACTCTGTGTATTCCTTAAATTTTCTTTTGATGCTTCCTGCATCGTTTAATATTTTCCCTGTAGAATCCTTCACTATTGCAACTCGAGGCTTTATTTTTTTTTTCAGTTCTTTCAGGTTGAGAAATGCCAAGTGTGTTGTTCCCTTTTGGTTTTCTAACTCCAGATCTTTGCACATGTCATTATAACACTTTACCTTGTCTTCTCAAGCCACCCTTTGCAATCTTCCATTCAGCTCTTTTACTTCACCATTTCTTCCATTTGCTTTAGCTACTCAACATTCAAGAGCAAATTTCAGAGTCTCTTCTGACATCCATTTTGGTCTTTTGTTTCTATCCCTTTTTTTTAATGACCCCTTGTTTTCTTCATGTATGATGTCCTGGACATAATGCCACAACTCATCTGGTCTTCGGGTATTAGTGCTCAATGCCTCAAATCTATTCTTGAGATGGTCTCTAAATTCAGGTGGGATATACTCTAGGTCGTACTTTGGCTATTGTGCACTTGTTTTAATTTTCTTCAGTTTCAACTTGAACTTTCATATAAGCAACTGATGGTCTGTTCCTCACTTGGCCTTGGTCTTTTTTCTGACTGATAATATTGAGCTTTTCCATCATCTCTTTCCACAGATGTAGTTAATTTGATTCCTGTGTATTCCATCTGGTGAGGTCCATGTGTATAGTCACCATTTACGTTGGTGAAAAAAGGGTATTTGCAATGAAGAAGTCATTGGTCTTGCAAACTGCTATCATGTGATCTCCAGCATCGTTTCTATCACCAAGGCCCCATTTTCAAACTACCAATCCTTCTTCTTAGTTTCCAACTTTCGCATTCCAATCACCAGTAATTATCAATGCATCCTGAATCAATTTCAGAATGCAGAAGTTGGTAAAAATCTTCTATTTCTTCATCTTTGGCCTTAGTGGCTGGTGCATAAATTTGAATAATAGTCATATTAACTGGTCTTTCTTGTAGGCATATGAATGTTACCCTATCACTGATAGCGCTGTACTTCAGGATAGATCTTGAAATCTTCTTTTTGACGATGAATGCAATGCCATTCCTCTACAAGCTGTCATTCCCAGCATAGTAGACCATAGGACTGTCCAATTCAAAATGGCCAGTACCAGTCCATTTCAGCTCATTAATGCTTAAAATATCTACTTTTATGCATTCCATTTTTGACGATTTCCAATTTTCCAAGACTGACACTTTGTATATTCCACGTTCTGAATATTAATGGACATTTGCAGCTGTTTCTTCTCATTTTGAGTAATGCCACACGAGGAAATGAAGATCTCGAGAATCTGACAACATCCACGTCATTAAGGTCGACTCTACTTTGAGGAGGCAGCTCTTCCCCAGTCGTATTTTGAGTGTCTTCCAACCTGAGGGGTTCATCTTCCAGCACTATATCAGACAATGTTCCACTGCTACTCCTAAGGTTTTCACTGGTTAATTCTTTTCAGAAGTAGACCACCAGGTCCTTCTTCCTAGTCTGTCCTAGTCTGGAAGCTCAGCTGAAACCTGTCTGCCATAGGTGACCCTGCTGATATTTGAAAAGTGGTGGTATAGCTTCCAGTATCACAGCAACATGCAAGTCTTCACAATATGACAAACTGATAGATGCATACACAAATATACAAAAATCAGTTGGATTCCTCTATACCAACAAAGAGAACTTCGAAAAGGAAATCACTAAATCGATACCATTTACAATAGCCCCTAAAAAGATTAAGTACTTAGGAATAAATCTAATCAGAGATATAAGAGACCTATGCAAATAAAACTACGAAACATTACTGCAAGAAACCAAAAGAGAACTACATAAGTAGAAAGACATACCTTGCCCATGGATATGAAGACTCAATATTGTGAAAATGTCAATTCTACCCAAAGTGATCTACAGATATAATGCAATTCCAATCCAAATTCCAACAGTATTTTTTAATGACATGGAGAAACAAATCACCAACTTCATATGGAAAGGGAAGAGGCCTCGAATAAGTAAAGCATTACTCAAGAAGAAGAACAAAGTGGGAGGCCTCACACTACCCGATTTTAGAAACCATTATACCACCAAGGTAGTCAAAACACCCTGGTACTGGTACAACAGACACATAGACCAGTGGAACAGAATTGAGAACACAGACATAAATCCACAAACCTATGAGCAGCTGATATTTGACAAAGGCTTAAAGTTCGGTAAATGGAGAAAAGACTGCCTCTTTAACAAACGGTGCTGGCATAACTGGATATCCAACTGTAAAAAAATGAAACAGGACCCATACCTCACACCATACACAGAACTAACTCACAATGAATGAAAAACCTAAATATAAAATCTAAAACAATAAAGATCATGGAAGAAAAAAAAGAGACAATGCTAGGGCCCTAATACATTGAATAAATAGTACACAAACCATAACTAACAATGCAAAAACACCAGAAGAGAAACTACGTAACTGGAGCTCCTAAAAATAAAACATTTATGCTCATCAAAAGACTTCACCAGAAGAGTAAAAAGAGAACCTACAGACTAGGAAAAAATTTGGCTATGACATATCCAATCAGGGTCTAATTTCTAAAATCTACAGGATACTGCAAAACCTCAACAACAAAAAGACAAATAATCCAATTAAAAAATGGACAAAGGATATGAACAGACACTTCACCATAGAAGACATTCAGGTCACTAGCAGACACAGGAAGAAATGCTCACGATCATTAGCCATTAGAGAAATGCAAATCAAAACTACAGTGAGATACCATCTCACCCCAACAAGGCTGGCACTAATCCAAAAAACACAAAATAACAAATGCTGGAGAGGTGTGGGGAGATTGGAACTCTTATGCACTGCTGGTGGGAATGTAAAATGGTACAACCACTTTGGAAAATGATATGGCACTTTCTTAAAAAGCTAGAAAGTGAAATACCATACAATCCAACAATCCCACCCCTAGGAATATACCCAAGAAAAATAAGGGCCATCACATGAATAGATGCATGCACACCCATGTCCATTGCAGCACTATTCACAATAGCAAAAAGATGGAAACAACCTAAATGCCCATCAACAGATGATGGATAAACACTCATGGTACATACACATGATGGAATACTATGCAATGATAAAGAACAATAATTAATCTGTGAAACACCTAACAATATGGATGAATCTGGAGGGCATCATGCTGAGTAAAATAAGTCAGTCACAAAAGGACAAATATTGTATGAGAGCATTATTATAAGAACTCAAGAAAAGGTTTAGGACTTCCAGGCAACAGGGCGCTATAGACAGAAGCACCATGCCATCCGTCCACAGCAAAGATCCTAAAAACTAAGTCAAACAGAGACAAATGTCAATCCTGAAACCCTAAGCATCAAATGAAGAGATAAAAAACTCAGCCAAGCACCAAATGGAATAAGAAACTAACAGAAAACAGACAGTGAGAAGAGATACATGCAAAGGTCCCCTACCAGCTACTGCAGCACGGATCCACCACTCTGGACAACTATCAGAGATCGGCAAACAAACGTTGTGAGAAAGCAGCTTCACGGAGCTTCCAGCAGGAGACAGAACAACCGTTAACCCACCCGCACTCAGCCTCCTCTACTTCCTGTGGCCACAGTCTCTTGGCCAGGAAGCACCAGCTTCATCATGGTGCCACTTGGATTCCACCTGTCCGCACTGGCTGGCTCCCTGGGTGCCATTTGTTGGCTGTTGGTGTTGCTTTTTTCTGCTTCTTTTGATTTTTTCCATACCTCTCACCATCTCCCCCTCCTTTCTCTCAAATATCTGGCTCCGTGTGTCATCTGCTTCTTCCTGAAAGACAACGAAACACCAATTGACTGTGAAACTACTTCCCAGCCTGTGCCACCATGCTGGTGCGATCCCCAGGGCTTTTTGTTTGCTTGTTTGTTTTCTTTTTCTTTTCTTGGCTTGGTAGCCCCTTCTAGTTGGGCAGTACTGCACGGTTTAGAAGTTACACCCTTACTCTGCTCAGATGCGCAGTGGGATCCCTGGAGGCATTTCTTTTTTCTTGTTTTTTTTCCTTTTGTTTGTTTTTGTTTTCCTGAGTTTTTTTGTTTCTTTAATTTCTTTTCTTCTCTTTTTCCCTTTTTGTCTTTCTTCATTTATCAGTTTCTAGTCTCTCTATACTTACCTTCTCTACCTTTCTCCTGAATATCTGGCCCTGTGTGACACCTCTACTGTTTCTAGCCAAGCTACACTTTATGAACTAAGACCAACTTCCCCAGCCCTTGCAGCTGCACTGGTGGGATCCCTAGGGGCTATTCTTTTTCTTTTTCCCCCTAATTTTTATTTATTCATTTTCTCTCCTTTTTTACCTTTCTCTTTTTTTCCTCCATTTCTCAGTCTCTCATCTCTAAACTTCAACAGCAAGCTCCCTTAGCACTCTTCTTTGATTATTTGTTTCTTTTTTGGTATGTTTTTCACTGCTGTTCCTCTCGGTCCTCTTTCCCATACCAATCTTAGATCCACATGTCACAATCTCCTCCTTCCTTCCTGAGTACCTACACCATGCCCTGATCATTACACCCCCAAGAAGCTAAGGCACGGCCTACGGGAACGTGCTCTACACTGATTCCCAGCCCACTCTGTTGGCCCTAGTATGTGCCACAAAAAACCAATGCCAGAAACTGTGCTTCAGCTGAACTTGCCCTGCTGTGCCATACCTGAGAGACTGGCCCTTCCCATTGGAGAAGGAGGTGAAAACTATCAAGCCTACAGACGAGTAAACAACAAAGAATGCACAATCTGCCTCTCAGACATAACCAAATAAAATAAAACAGCACAGCAAAACAAACAAATCTACAATCAATAAAAGAGGACAATAACTACTGAATGTCCCGAAGACAGATGACAATATCAAAACATATACAAAAACAGGAGAGGATGGTTCCAATAGGCATCCAAAATAAAACACCAGTTACTTTCCACTAGAAAAAAAGGCATTAGAACTACTTGATAGGGAATTCAAATCTCTAATATTCAGAGATATCCAAGAGTTGAAACAAAAGGCTGACAGAAATGAGGAAAAACTAGACAAATTCATGGAAAATACAGACAAAAAACTGAAAGAATTCAGGAAAATAATACAGGAACAAAATGTTAAAATCAATTCACGACTAGAAATCACACAAAAACAACAATCAGAATCCCAAAAGATAAACAAGATTTCAGAAATGGACAGTGTCATAGAAAGGCTGAGGAGCAGGTTTGAACTGATGGAAGACAGGATCAGTGAAACTAAACAAACATTTTGATACAACTCTGAGGAAAGATCAAAAAAAGAATGAAGAAAAAATGAAGAAACCCTAAGAATGATGTGGGATACAACCAAAAGCAAAAATCTGCAAGTGATCAGTTCCAGAACAGGGGGAGAAAACAGAAAACACAAAGAGGATCACAGAATAACTACCAACAGAAAACTTGCCCAATATCATGAAAGATGAAAAGATGACCATCCAAGAAGCTCAACGAACCAAATATACGACAGACTCCAAAAGAAAATCACCAAGGCATATTATAATCACACTCACTAAACCCATAGACAAAGAATCCTGAGAGCAGCTCAAGAAAAACAAAAAGTCACATACAGAGGAGAAACAATAAGACAAAGCTTGGATTATTCAGCAGAAACCATTCAGGCAAGAGGCAATGAATGGGATGACATATAAAAACCTTGAAAGAAAAAAATTGCCAGCCAAGAATAATATATCCTGCAAAGATCTCATTCAAATATGATGGCAAAATTAGGATAATTTCCAGATAAACAGAAATTAACTGAATATGTAAAAACAAAACCAAATTTACAAGAATTATTAAAGGGAGTCCTTCGATCTGAGAACAAACAACATCAGACCACAGACTGAATCTAGAATACAGGATCAACCCAGCCAGATACCAACCTAGGAAATGAACTCTCAAGGACTATCCAAACCAAAAGAATTACAACAGGGAACCAGAGAGGTTAATCTGTAAATGACAAACACATCAGAAGAAGAAAAGAGGGAATAAACAGTGTAGATATAGAACCTTCTAATGGAGAGCAAGGCAAGGCAATACCAAGTAATAACAGACTGGTTCAAAACTAGGAAGATAAGGGTAAATTTCAAGGTAACCACAAAGAAAGTTAACAAACCTACTTAGCAAACTAAAGAAGAAAAACATAAAATCTCAGTAAAAACAAAAACAAAAGAAATGAAAAAAATCCACCAACAAGAGGAATTCAGCACAGGAGAGTAAGAGAACAAAGAAAATGTCAGCACCATAAAAAGAAGCACTACAAAATGACAGCAGTAAACTCACACCTATCAATAATTACACTGAATGTAAATGGCTTAAATCCACACATAGAGAGACACAGAATGACAGAATGGGTTAAAAAAAAAAAGCAGGATCCATGAATATGCTGTCTACAAGAGATACACCTTAGAAACAAAGACTTAAATTTATTAAAAATCAAAGGATGGAAAAAATATATCAAGCAAACAGCTAGGAAAAAATAGCAGGAGTGGCAACACTAATCTCAGATAAAATAGATTTTCAAACAAAATCCACCATAAAAGACAAAGAAAGACACTATATAATGATTAAAAGGATGAGCCATCATGAAGACGTAACCATAATAAACATCTAATCTACTCACCCAATGACAGGGCTCCAAAATACATAAAACAAACTCTAACAGCACTGAAAAGAGAAACTGACACTTCTACAATAATAGAAGGAGACTTCAGCACACCACTCTTGATAAAGGACAGAACATCTAGAAAGAAACTCATCAAAGATACAGAAGACCTAAGGGGCACAATCAGCCAACTTGACCTCATAGACATATATAGAACACTCCACCCAACAGCTGCAAAGTCAACATTATTTTCCAAAGCACATAGAACATTCTCCAGAACAAACCACATCTTAGATCACAGAGCAATCCTCAACAAGATCCAAAACACAGAGATAACACAAAGTATCTTCTCTGACCACAACACAATCAAGCTAGAAATTAACAACGGGAGGAGCAAGGAAAAAAATCAATTACATGGAACTGAATAACACCCTGCTTACACATCACTGGGTAATAGAAGAAATCAGAGATGGAATCAAAAAATTCCTAGAATCAAATGAGAATGAAAACACATCATACCAAAACCTTTGGGACACAGCAAAGGCAGTCCTCAGAGGACAATTTTTAGCAACAGATACACACATCAAAAAAGAAGAAAGGGATAAAATCAAAACATTAACTACAGAACTCTAACAACAAAAAAAAAGGCCCACAGTCACTAGAAGAAAGGAAATAATAAAGATCAGAGCGGAAACAAAAGAAATAGGGAATAGAAAAACAATAGAAAGAATCAACATAACCAAAAGTTCGTTCTTTGAAACAAACTACTGGCCAGATTGAAGAAAGAAAAACAGGAGAGGACGCAAATAACCCAAAAAAGAAATGAAATGGGGGACATTGCAACAGACCTAACTGAAATAAAAAGGATCATAACAGAGTATTACATAAAACTATACTCCAACAAATTTGAAAACCTAGAGGAAATGGATAAATGTCTAGAAACACATTACCTACTCAAACTAACACAAGTGATGTTGAAAATCTGAATAAACCCATAATAAGAGAAGAGATTGAAAAGGTAATTTAAAAAACTTGGAACAAAAAAAACCCTTGCCCAGATGGCTTCACTGGAGAATTCTACCAAACATTCAGAGAAGAGCTTATGCCAGTAATACTCAAACTATTTCAGAACATAGCAAAGGAAGTGACACTTCCAAATTCATTCTATGAAGCCAGCATAATGCTGATACCAAAACCAGGCAAAGCTGTCAAAAAAAAAAAAGAAAATTACAAACCAATGTCTCTCATGAATATAGATGCAAAAATTCTCAACAAAATTCTGGCCAATAGAATTCAGCATCATATCAAAAAAATAATACAACACGACCAAGTAGGATTCATACCAGGTATGCAAGGATGGTTCAACATTAGAAAATCAATCAACATAATACACCACATAAATAAAAGGAAAGAAAAGAATCACATGATCATCTCAAACGATGCATAAAATGCATTTGACAAAGTCCAACACCCATTCCTGATAAAAGTCTCAATAAAATAGGTACAGAAGGGAAATTTCTCAACATAATAAAGGGCATCTACGCAAAACCAATGGCCAACATCATTCTTAATGGAGAGAGGCTGAAACATTCCCCTTGAGAACAGGAACAAGACAAGGATGCCCTTTATTACCACTCTTATTTAACATTGTGCTGGAAGTCCTAACTAGAGCAATAAGGTAAGAAGAAGAAATAAAGGGCAGCCAAATTGGTAATGAAGAAGTTAAACTGTCCCTGTTTGCAGAAGATATGATACTATACATAGAAAACTCTAAACACAACACAAGAAAACTACTGGAACTAATAGAAAGGTTCTGCAGAGTAGCATGATACAAGATAAATATACAAAAATCAGTTGGATTCCTATACACCAACAAAGAGAAGGACGAAAAGGAAACCAGGAAAACAATACCATTTATAACAGCCCCTAAAAAAAAAAAATACTTAGGAATAAATCTAACCAGGGATGTAAAAAACCTGTACAATGGAAGCTACAAAACATTACTGCAAGAAACCCAAAAAGATCTACATTAATGGAAAAACATACCATGTTCATGGATAGGTACACACAACATTGTGAAAATGACAATTCTACCCAAAGCAATTACAAATTCAATACAATCTCGATCCAAATACTAACAACTTTCTTTAAAGAGATGGAAAAACTAATCATTAAATTTATTTGGGAAGGGAAAAAGCCCCGGATAAGTAAGGCACTATTGAAGAAGAAGAATCAAGTAGGAGGACTCACACTACCTGATCTCAGAACCTACTCTACAGCTACGGTAGTCAAAACAGCCTGCTACTGGTACAATGACAGATACATTGACCAATGGAACAGAATTGACAACCCAGATGTAAATCCATCCACCTACGGTCACCTGATCTTCGACAAGGGCC
>NW_004443988.1:15600870-15604267 GCF_000243295.1 Trichechus manatus latirostris | reverse complement strand
AATACTGGGGAAGCCAGCACAACTTGTACAAGGAAAGGTCATGGAAGCTCCATAGACACATCTGAACTCTCTGAGGGACTGAATTTCTGGGCAGAGAGCTGTGGGGACTATGGTCTTGGGGAACATCTAGCTCAACTGGCATAAGCCAGTTCATAAAGAAAGTGTTCTACATTCCACTTTGGTGAGTAGCATCTGGGTTCTTAAAAGCCTGTGAACACACTACAGGGGAAGTCAGCACAACTGGACTAAACCAAAGCTAAGAAGTTTCCTGAATACAATCAAACACTTTGAAGGACAGAGTAGCAGGGGCAGGGATCTGGGGACCATGCTTTCAGGGGACATCTAGGTGAAGTGGCATAACAAAGCTTATTAAGAAAATGTTCTGCATCCTACTTTGGTGAGTGGCGTCTGGGGTCTTAAAAGCTAGCAAGCGGCCACCTAAGATGCGTCAATGGGTCCCACAAACCTGGAGTAAAGGAGAATGAAGAACACCAAAGACACAAGGAAAGTATTAGCCCAAGAGACAGAAAGAGCCACATAAACAAGCGAGTGCATCCACCTGAGATGAGAAGAACTAGATGGTACCCAGCTACCACCAATGACCACCCTGACAGGGAACAAAACAGAGAGTCCCTGATGGAGCAGGAGAAAGGTGGGGTACAGAACTCAAATTCTAGTAAGAAGACCAGACTTAATGGTCTGACTGAGACTGGAGGAACCCCAGAAAGCATGGCCCCTGGACTCTCTGTCAACCCAGAACTAAAACAATTCCCAAGGCTAACTCTTCAGACAAAGATTGGACTGGACTGTGACGCATAAAATGACACTCATGAACAGTGTGCTTCTTAGCTCAAGTAGATATATGAGACTAAATGGGCAGTTTCTTGTCTGGAGGTGAGATGAGAAGGCAGAGGGGGTTAGAAGCCTCTTGAATGGACATGGGAGATCAGGGGTGGAAAGGAGGAGTGTGCTGTCACAGTATAGGGAGAGCAATTAGGGTCACATAACAAGGTATGCATAAATTTTTGTGTGAGAGACTAACATGAATTGTAAACTTCCACTTAAACTATAACAATTGAAAAAAAAAAAAAAAAAAAAAAACAGCGTGATCCAGGGTGGGAAAAAAAACCTATGAGCAGCCATCTAAGATACTCCACCGGTCTCACCCCTTCAGGAGCAAGGGAGAATGAAGAAAATAAGACACCAGGGAAAGATCAGTCCAAAGGACTAATGGACCACAACTACCACGGCCTCCACCAGACTGAGTCCAGTACAACTAGATGGTGCCCAGGCACCACCACTGACTGCTCTGACAGGAATCACAACAGAGGGTCCCAGACAGATCTGGAGAAAAATGTAGAACAAAATTCTAACTCAAAAAAAAAAGACCAGACTTACTGGTCTGACAGAGACTGGAGAAACCTGAGAGTATGGCCCCGGACACCCTTTTTGCTCAGTAATGAAGTCACTCTCGAGGTTCACTGTTCAGCCAGAGATTGGACAGCCCCATAAAACAAAATGAGACTAATGGGGCACAACAGTCCAGGGACGAGGACTAGAAGGCAGACAACAGGAAAGCTGGTAATAGGAAACCCAGGGTTGAAAAGGGACAGTATTGACATGTCGTGGGGTTGTTAACCATTGTCATAAAACAATATGTGTACTGTTTAATGAGAAACTATTTGTTCTGTAAACATTCATCTAAAGTACAATAAAGAAAAGAAAGCTTAAAAACAAAATTGCCATAGCGACCCTATAGGACACGGTAGAACTGCCCCATAGAATTTCTAAGGCTGTGATCTTTACAGCAGCAGACTGCCACATCTTTCCCCTTTTGAAGTGGCTGGTGGGTTCAAACTGCATTTCATCACTACAGTATCAGGGCTCCTTGCATGGATTTTAGTACACACTAAATAAATGTGCCACCATCAGGCTGTCAGTTTGTTGTACTGAGAAGTGGCTTATGTGTTGCTATGATGCTGGAAGCTAAGCTATCCCACCAGTATTTCAAATACCAGCAGGGTCAGGTGGACAGGTTTCAGTGGAGCTTCCAGACTAAAACAGACTAGGAAGAAAGGCCTGGCAATCTACCTCTGAAAATTAGCCAACAAAAACCCTACTGATTACAACAGAATATTGTCTGATATAATGCTGAAAGATGAGCCCCATAAATTGGAAGGCCTCAAAATACACAGTGGCCTCAACAACGAACTTGAGCATACCAAGGATCATGAAGATGGCGCAGGACTGGACAATGTTTTGTTTTATTGTACGTGTTGTCTCCATGAGTTGGAGCTGACTTGATAGCAACCAACAACAACAACAAATAAATTGGAGCCATAATTATTTAAAAAGAAGAAGAAGAAAGAAAAGGTTTAAACACAGAAAAAAAGCATTCTTTGATGGTTATGAGGGTTGGGAGGGAGAGAGAGGGGAAACCACTAACTAGAGAGTAGACAAGGGTCAACTTTGGTAAATGGAAGGACAACACACAGTACAGGTGAAATCAGCACAACTGGACCAAAGCAAAAGCAAAGAGGTTTCCTAGACACATCCAAACACTTTGAGGGACAGAGTAGCTGGGACTGGGGCCTGGGGACCATAGTTTCAGGGGACGTTTAGGTCAATTGACATAACATAGTTTATGAAGAAAATGTTCTACATCCCACTTTGGTGAGTAGCACCTGGGGTCTTAAAAGCTTAACAGTAGCCATCTAAGATACATCTATTTGTCCCATCCCACTCGGAGCAAAGGAGAATGAAGAAAACCAAAGACACAAGGAAAATACTACCCCAAAGGACTAAAGGACCGAATGAACTAGGGACCTTACCAGCCTGAGACCTTAAGAACTAAATGGTGCCCGGCTACCACCAATGACCGCCCTGACAGGGAACACAACAGAGAATCCTGGACAGAGCAGCAGAAAAATGTACAACAGAGTTCAAATTCTCATAAAAGACCAGACTTAATGGTCTGACAGAGACTGGAGGAACCCCCGAAACTATGGCCCCTGGACACTCTGTTAACCCAGAACTGAAACCATTCCCGAAGCCCACTCTTTAAACAAAGATTAGACAGGACTATAAAACAAAAAATAACGCACGTGAGGAACATGCTTCTTAGTTCAATCTGATATACGAGACCGAATGGGCAGCTCCTGTCCAAAAGCAGTATGAGAAGGCAGGAAAGGACAGGAATAGGACGAATGGACACAGGGAACCCAAGGCAGAAAGGGGGAGGGTGCTATCACATTGTGAGGACTGCAACCAATGTCTCAAAACAGTATGTGTAAGACCTATACAAAGAAAATTATAAAACACTACTGCATGAAACCCAAAGGGATCTACATAAATGGAAAAACATACCATGCTCATGGATAGGCAGACTCAACATTGT
>NW_004443988.1:15595118-15598442 GCF_000243295.1 Trichechus manatus latirostris | reverse complement strand
ATGTCATAAAACAGCATGTGTGTTACTGTTACATGAGAAACTATCTGTTCTGTAAGCCTTCACCTGAAGTACAATAAAATATTTAAAAAAAAAAACAGTATGTGTATAAATCTCTATATGAGAAATTAACTTAAGCTGTAAACTTCCACCTAAAGCACAATAATAAAAATAAATTTTTTTTTAAAAAAAGATGCTTGCCTGATCTATTTTTAAAAATGTCTTGGATGAGGAATTATATGCAAAGGCATACACATATACACAAAGTAGGGTAGCAAATTGTCCCTGTTTGTCCAGGACCAAGGGGGTTCCCAGAATGAAGGATTTTCAGTGCTAAAACCGGCACCATCTCAGGCAAACTGGGACATATTGGTCATCCTAACACAGAGTAAAAAAAAAAATTAATATATCAAAATATAGGTATCTTTGCAAACAGCTCTCTGAAACATGTTGTGGAGAAGTATACAATAAAATTTAGGTTATTTCTGTGGCTTCTATTATTTTTAATAAAACCAAACCTGTTGCCATCGAGCTGATTCTAACTCATAGCGACCCTACAGGACAGAGTAGA
Organism: Trichechus manatus latirostris; assembly: GCF_000243295.1. Taxonomy (NCBI): domain Eukaryota; kingdom Metazoa; phylum Chordata; class Mammalia; order Sirenia; family Trichechidae; genus Trichechus; species Trichechus manatus. The sequence continues at coordinate 15,597,874 of NW_004443988.1, read as the reverse complement.
ACTGCCCCATAGGGTTTCCAAGGAATGGCTAGTGGATTTGAGAATTATCAGAGTTCATTCACTTATTCAACAAATATTTACTGAGAATCTATATTATTGAGCTTGTGCTTTATTATGATGCAACCAAAAAACCCACTGCCGTCAAGTCAATTCTGACTCATAGCCACCCTGTAGGACAGAGCAGAACTGCCCCATAGGGTTTCCAAGGTGCTGCTAGTGGATTCAAACACTGACCTCTTGATTAGCAGCTGTAGCTCTTAACCACTACGCCACCAGGGCCCCTTGATACAACCAGAATTGTTCATTGTTCATTGTCAGCCTTCTCTCTAACCCTACCGTGACAAAGAACATACTATAATTTTCAACCCAATTTCACCTCTGCCCCATTCCAAAATAAGGAAAATTAAACTATAAGTAAAGGCTTGGAAACTAAGCTAGGAAGAAACAGCAGCATAGAGCTGGACTTTGTAGGATATTTGAAAGGACATGTGGAGCAAAATACCCTAGAGCAACTAAGAACTGTGGGAGAAATGGATAGGAAAATAAAGAGGATTTAAAGAAGCATTACAGTCAACTAGCATGTGAATCCCTCCCATGTTTTTGAGAAATACAAGTAAAGGATTTGAGCTAGTCTGAATTGATTTTTAGTTACTGGGTTGTGTTTATTTGCCCAACTCCAAAAGTGAACCACATGGGTGATAACTTTATAAGGGTTAAATCAGGAATATATATACTATGATCCTCAGTTGAAGTAAATTAACTGGGTTGTAAGCCAAGTTATTCCTATAGGTGAAAATTTTCCCACCTAGTGACCTCATGCCTGCTGACGTTTCCCATTTCCATGAGTTCCATAACATCCTCTGCCAAATTACTCCCATGTTGTAAACGATCTGATCAATTAAAGAAAGTATTACTTGTTCACATTTATTACTGATTTACAGAAAAGACATTCTAAAAGATAGTGGAAGGCCAAATGGTCTTCAGAAAACAGAGAACACATGTGTGCGTTGGGGGATTAATTCAATCTAAGTACCAGGCCGCAAGTATGCAGGCATTTCAAATAATTGATACCCACTTGGATTCAATTGCTGAAGAGAAAAAAATAAGATGATATGGCTTAGTTAAAATGTAAACTGTGGATTTTACTGATTTTGTACTGAATTGTCAAATTCTGCAAGAACAATAGACAACAAAAAAATTAGCAATACAATATGTCTAGAGCAGGCAAACATTGTGCTACAATGTTAAAAAAAAGTCTACAACTTTTTCATATCAGCAAATTAAATACTGTGTTGGAGAAAGCCAAATATGCTCAAATTGCCTATACTATCTATAATTGCAAGACTAAGGATTTAGTAATACATATCTGCAGAGATTCAAAGATGTATAGAATGGAAGAGAAAACTTAAAGATCATTTTGCACAGCTTTCTAATTTTATAAAGGAAAAATTGAAGTCCAAGGGAATTAAGCAACTTTTCTAGAGTCACACAACTCTAGAGATAAGTATAATACTTAAACCCAAGTCTTCAGACTCAGAATCTATGTCTCACCATAATATTCTGCTTATCTCACAACACTTATAATGTATTTTTCTAAAAAATTATCTATATTCACTTTAGTAATTTCTATTATGAGTAACTTCTTCCTGATGGAAATTAAAACAGACAGCAAAATGGACTGCAGTTGTTTTTACGCTGACAGAAAAAAGAAAAAAACATGTTAACTGAAGGTGTATTTTGTCAAATATAGTCTAACAGTATTTGCAAAAGTATATATAAAGTCAGAATAAGGAAAGCCTTTTGAAATAATGCAAGTTCTATAAGTCATTAAGAAAAAGATACATTTGCTTACATAAAAAATATAAACTTTGCACATAAAAAAATGCCCAAAAGAAACTAAAAACACTAACAATGAGATACTAAGAGACAGAGTGTTAGAATATGAGGCAGTGACATTTGCAAACATCGTGGGTAGGAACGAACGTGAATGGGAGCAACCACCTTTCAGTGAAAATTAACAATATCTCAAGTTAAATATATTTATAAAATTAACATAGCAAAACTGTTTTTAAATTCAACTTGATAAAGAGTTTCTACAATAAATCTACAGCTAACATCATACTTACTGGTGAAAGACTGAATTAGATCAGGAACAACACAAGGATATCTGCTCTCACCACTCTTTCAAAACAGTACTCAAAGTTCTAGTCACTGTAACAAGATAAGAAAAAGAAGTTGAAAAAGTATACAGATTAGAAAGGAGCAAATAAAATTATTTGCCCATATTTGCAGGTGACATAATTATCTATTTAGAAAATCTCAAGGAATATTTAACAAAAAAACTCCTAAAACTAATAATGAGTTCAGCAAGATTGCAGGAAACAAGACAACATGCAAAAATCAATCATGTTTCTATACATTCACAATGAACATGTGAAACCCTAAATTAAAAACACAAATCAAACTTCTACAAGGCAAGGGCATGGAAGCTCCATAGACACATCCAAACTCCCTGAGGGACTGAATTACTGGGCTGAGGGCTGTGGGGACCATGGTCTCCAGGAATATCTAGCTCAATTGGTATAACATAGTTTATAAAGAAAATGTCCTACATTCTACTTTGGTTGAGTAGCATCTGGGATCTTTTTTTTTTTTTTAAATATTTTATTGTACTTCAGGTGAAGGCTTACAGAACAGATAGTTTCTCATGTAACAGTAACACACATGCTGTTTTATGACATTGGTTAACAACCCCA
>NW_004443988.1:15556749-15587358 GCF_000243295.1 Trichechus manatus latirostris | reverse complement strand
TTTATCTCTTCATTTGATGTTCTAGGGTTTCAGGATTGTTGATTCTCTGTTTGGCTTAGTTTTTCGGATCTTTGTTGTGGAGGGACGGCGTGGTGTTTCTGCCTAGAGCGCCATCTTGCCGGAAGTCTGCATCTGGGATCTTAAAAGCTTGTAAGGGGCCATCTAAGATACTCCACTGGTCTCACTCTGTCTGGAGCAAAAGAGAATGAAGAAAATCAAAGACACAAGGGAAAGATTAGTCTAAAGGACTAATGGACCACAACTACCACAGCCTCCACCAGACTGAGTCCAGCACAACTAGATGGTGGCCGACTACCACCACTGACTGCTCTGACAGGGAGCACAATAGAGGCTCCCGGACAGAGCTGGGGAAAAATGTAGAACAAAATTCTAACTCACCAAAAAACATCAGCTTTACTGGCCTGAGAGACACTGGAGAAACCCCGAGACTATGCCCCCACCGCCTCCCGACACCCTTTTAGCTCCGTAATGAAGTCACTCCTGAGTTTCACCCTTCAGCCAAAGATTAGACAGGCCTGTAAAACAAAGTGTGAATAAATGGGCACACCAGCCCAGGGGCAAGGACTAGAAGACAGGAAAGAACAGGAAAGCTGGTAATAGGGAACCCAAGGTCAAGAAGGGAGAGTGTTGACATGTCGTGGGATTGGTAACCAATGTCACAAAACAGTATGTGTACTAATTGTTTAATGAGAAGCTAGTTTGTTCCGTAAACTTTTATCTGAAGTACAATAACTAAAAAAAGAAAGAAAAAACATACAATGCAATTTATAATCACCCCAAATAAAATTAAATACTTAAGTATAAACTTAACAAAACATGTACAGGATACATATGCTGAAAATTGTAAATTGTTGATAAAAGAAATAAAGAAGACCTAAATAAATGGAGAGAAATACTGCTTGTGGATGGGAAGATTCAGCATAGTAAAGATGTCAGTTCTCCCCAACTTGATACATAGGTTTAACACAATTCCTACCACAATCCCAAGAAAAATGAAGTACTGATACATGCTACAACATGGATGAATCTTGAAAACATTATGCTGAGTGAATAAGTCAGTCACAAAAGGACATTTTAATATGTTAAAATTAAGAAAGTGAAAAAATAAACTGAGGAAAGCTATTTGCAACACTTATAAAGGTCAAAGGTATCTACAAGTATCTAGAACATTAAAAAATAAATTCCTAAAAACCATTAAGACAAGCCAAAAAAAAAAGGAAAAAGGGATCACAGACATGAAAAAGTATTTCAAAAATGAAGAAAAACAAAAAAGCAATAAACATAAAGATGTTCAGTATTACTAGAAATGCAAAGTTAAAGCTAGTATGATATACATCAGAGACACAAAAAAATTAAAAACTGGATAATATCAAATATTGATGGGGATATATAGCTACAGGACCTCTCATTGGATACTGTTAGGAATATAACTTATCCAACCATTTTGGGTAATAGTTTGACATTATCTGGTAAAATCAAAAGTGTGTATACCCTAGGATCCAGGATTCCCACTCCTGATCATATACCCAAGAGAAACACTTGTACATGTGACCAGGAGGATGTTCATAGCATTACCGTTTATAATAACAAAAAAAAACTGGAGACAACCCAAATGTCCATCAACAGAAGAATTTTTTTTAATTGTGTATTTATTCTTATAATGAAACACTATACACCCATGAAACTGAATGAACTCTAGCTACATCATCATCAAGGGTGCATGACATAAATGTAATGATGAGCAAAAGAAACATATCATAGAAGAATATTTACCATATGATTCAAGTTATATGAAGTTTAACAGTAGAAAAAAACTAAACAATACATTGTGTAGGACTCTACATATATATAAAACTTCAAGGAAAATCAAGGGAATTTCTAACGTAAACATTAGGATAACAGTTTCTTCTAGATGGGAGGTTGGAAATGCAATCAGGATGGTCCACACTGGCAGTTTTCTAAGGTATAGGTAATAGTCTACTTACTTTCTAATCTGGATGGGAACTGCAAACTGCAGTCTCCTCACTTTAGTAAATGGCACCACCATCCATCTGGTTGCTTAAGCGAAATACCTAATAGTTACTGTTTAAATGCCTTTCCCTAGCTTCCACCTCTCCACCTTCAATTCATCTATTAGTGCTATAACCCCACTTTCAAATCGTATTCAGAAAGTGTCCATTTTTCTTTATCTCCACTGCCACCCTTAGTCCAAACCATCATCTCTCACCTAAAATTGCAATAAAAAAATACAGTTGCCTACAAGTCAACTCCGACTCACGACAACTCGTGTCAGAGGAGAACTGTGCTCCATTGTGCTTTCAAAAGCTGATTTATCAGAAGTAAATCTCTAGGCCTTTCTTCTGAAAGCTCCCCAGTTCTGCTCTTGCACCACCATTCTTTCTCCATAGAGCAGCTAGAGGAGTCTTTTAAAACACAGATTAGATCATGTCATTCTCAGTTAAAATGTCTTCAATGGCTTTCCAACACATTTGAAATAAAATCCAGACATCTTTATTTACCACAGTCCACAAGGTCCTATGTGGTCAATCTGCTGCCCAACTCTCCAACCTTGTCTTTTGTCACTGTACTCCTAGACTACTATGCTTTAACTAACGAATTAACCTGTCTTACTAGAAAGATTTATTGATTTGAGCAAATGTATTTCAACTTTATTGGAGTCAACAGAAGGAAGGTAGCATACATCTACAGCACTAACTAAAAGAAATTATAATCTTAGTACCTTCCATCTCTGTATTTTTTTTCTAAATCTAACATTTGCATTGCCTCATTAATGTCTCACAAATAAAATCTGAAGCAAGTGGGGCAGATACCATTGTTTCTCTTTGACAATTAGGAAACTGAAACATGCAGAGACGTCATAATGCATAAATTGGTCACATCTACCTTAACTTAAATGTAAATTAGATGTTAATGGAATTGCAGGCTACAATTCATTCTGCAGACTAATATTAAGTCAGCATCAAATGTATGCCCTATATCACAAAAAAGTCTTAACGTTAAATTTCTTATATTCTCTTTTAAAGAACCATGTTTTAAATATGTGTGTCATCCTCTAATATCCCAAAAACTGTGATATTATTTTAACTCAGGATTATCTCTATAGAGCAAAATTGTATTTGTATGCCAAAAGAAGGTCTTGAAATTCATAAACCATCTGTGTGCCAATAAAAGGCTATCATTAATTTTCTAATGTCAAGTATCTAGTTAGAAATCTTTGACATTTCAAAACAAAACCAAAAACTCAAAAAGACAAGTAGAATATTTTTATCAATATGAGTCAGGATTTATTTCTGTTTGAGTGCTAAAACTAATTTTTAAAAGAAAAAATTTTATTGTGTCTGCTTATTTGTTAGTAATCATAGATTTTCCTAAGTACAAGAACTAAATTATTCAGAGGTGCCAAAAATGCTGATTATTTATTGCCTACTTGAGGTCAACAGAAAGTGTACTAAAAAAGATTTCCCATTGCTTTTGGAGATAAATTCTTTACCAACCTAAGTCTTACCCAAAATATTTTATAAAATAGGCCTACTCTGGTTTGAATGAGGGTAAAACGTAGAACTTCACTTGCTGAGCCACCCCTCACCCCAGTTTTTCTAAGAAAGACTTAAGGTTTATACGGTTCCTGCTTTATAATATAGAGTAGTTCAAAATGTTTTGAGAATGATGGATTTTATGACAAAAATTTAAGAGACATCATATGCTTGATTTAATTTTTGACCTTAAAGTATGATGCCTGATCCTATTTCAAATTGCCCATTGCTCTCTACCTCCTTATATGATTCTCCCTGCTTTTATTCTGTTTCCAAACATTACAATTTGCAGTGGCTGTAATGAGTTTTGAATTTCTAAAACACAAAGAGGGAGGAACATATTTTTCAAGAGACAGATTCAGCATTTTCAAGTATTCAATATTTAAAGATCATGGCTTTGTTTTAGACCAAGTGACCGATAAGACACTGGTCATTGTAATGTGTCACCAAGCACCATGCTCGTTAATAGCAACAAAAGTCAATGGTTTGAAGCCACGTGTCCCAATGCTGAAATAAGAATGACAGTAACAGAAAAGGGCATGTGAACATGGTTTCCTGCAGATTTTGGGATTTTACTATTTGTATCAATAAATCTAAAATGGAAGAGGGTATATCACAACAGGAAAAAATTATGCTATAAGTTTCAAAGGAGACAGGAATAGATAAATCAAACTCAAGCACAAGAGAAAACCTTAACTGCATGCTTTGTGGACAAGGTCATTTAGGGCACCCTCTCCACTAACCAATCCTGCATTCTTTTCAGCAGATGCATAATAGTCTCCGTAACTTAGAACCCTACCTGGATGCAGGCCTGCCTTTGGGAGCAGACCATTTTACTCTAGGTAAGCATATATTTGTGTAGCATGGGTCTAGAGGAGTGGTGCTCAACCAAATCAGACCCAATACACCCTTTATTAACATATATTTTGTTATATTAACATCTATCTACTTTACTATCATGAAGTAAAATTCACTGATAACCCACCGATGCATTTATTTCATAAGGTTCCAATAGTGACATAAAGGAGAAATAAAAATGAAGCCAATTATAATTTAAGAACATATATTTCAAAATGCAAATGCTCAAACATGACTATAGTAGAAGGCATAATGAAGTAATTGGATGCTTATAACTATCAATAATGAATAAGTTTGGTTTAAGAATTATTAAAAAATCCAAAGCCATTTCTTATGAGAAACAGAAAATAAGAGACACAAATGAGTAGAAAAAGAATAAACACTAGTGTTGAGATAAGTAAAACAAGAAACCAAATTTACCTGTAAGTAATTAAGAGAAAAAGAAATAACAAATATTCCATGACAAGTTGCAGACCATCAAAGTGGTAAAAATGAAAAAATATATTATTTTTATTAAATGATTAATAATGTGAAAACACACCTGCCAGGATTACCATATTTTAGAATCTACTTTCAAAGTCTGTAGAGGTTGTGTCACTTAGAAATACATTCAGCAGCTAGTAGCACATTTGAAACAACCTTGACTTAAATATGATAAAGGTCTTTTTCTCTCTCATGAAAAAAATCCAGAGGTAGACAATCAAGGACTGGAATGAATGATGGGTCCACGGTCATCAGAAACCAGTCTCCCTCTTTCTTTCTACTGCACCATCTTTAGCTCATAGCCTTCATCATCAAAACTGCCTCAGAATTACAAGGTGATCACTGCAGCTCCAACCATCACTGCCCCAGGAAATAGGAGGGGCAAAGACCACAAGACACACATCCCAACTGAGCCAGTATCCTTTACTTTTCTGGAAGTCCCATCACAAGACACCTGCTTACCTCTCATGAACCACTATCCCTTTCTGCAAGAAAGGCTGGGACATATAGTTGAGTATGTTGTTGTTACTAGGTGCTGCCAAGTCGGTTCCAACTCATAGCAACCCTACATGACAGAGTAGAATTGCCCCAGAGGGTTTCCAAGGAGCAGCTGGTGGATTTGAACTGTCAATCTTTTGGTTAGCAGCTGAGCTCTTAACCACTATGCCACCAGGGTTCCTTTTGATTTCCATCTGACTCCTTTGAATATAGCTATGTAAATCGCTACATCAACAATATAAGGTTCTTGTTATTGAAGAAAAAGGAGAGAATGGATATTGGATGGACAGTCTATTTTTTCACTTGTTAGAAATTATAGATTTTCCTAAGGATGGGGAACTAAACTATCCATGAGTGCTGAAAATAATGATTAATAATTGACTCTTTGAGCTCTCTCCTACAAGAACAGACCAGGTGATCTCCTGAGGGCTTTCCAACTCTAAGCTCTATGGTTCTGGTTGACTCAGTACTCCACATTACCGTGGACAGGCACAAAGAAAATCTCTGGTTCCTCTCCCTGAGCTTTTGCTCACTTTGTGGGCTAGTCTCCACACTCAAAATGTCTTGTGACCTCCCTTCCACCCTCCCAAATCCTACAATCTTGGCTCACATCCCACTTCTTCCCTGAAGCCTTCTCTGATTACTCTAGTCCACAGTGATCTTTCCCTGAATTCTCACTACACAAAGTTTCTACCAAATGTTACCATTGTTCTCTGATGTTTCATGGGTGTATTACATTCCCCAACTACTTAAACGTAAGATGCAGGCTTTTTCCCCATAATTCCAGCAGGGCTGCTCCTCTAAAGAAACACAGCCAAAGACGGAGGCCAACTCCACCTCCCAAGGGGCTGCTTGGGGGAATGGGCTTCTGAAAGCGGTGATACATAAGCACTAGGAGAGCAAAGAAGGAGAAAGGCAACAGCAGTGCAGTGTGGAGGTAAAGGGACTCCTTGGACAGTTGAGGAGGGTTTTTTAGCAACTGAGAGAAACCTGGAAGAAGAATAGATGAGTTTTAGGAAGTTAAATGTATGGAGTGCTGTATAAAGAAGGGCAGTAGAGGTTTTAAGACACTTTCAATAAGATGGAGAGTGAAGACCTACATTATTCTTCTAAGCTTTTGGAGTTGCTTTATGTTTCCTTTGAATGGAACCAGCTCAGACTGCCACTAAAGACAAAGCTTCTAACTGAGTCAGAGCCTCAGTTCTGGGACAATGGTTTTCTCCCCAAAACAAGCAAATCAAGTTCTACACAGAACAACAACAACATAAGTCTGAAAGGCAAATCTATGGGACATTTATTGTAATGCAAGGGAAAATTAACCAAAAGTAATAGTAAACAAAAAAACATTATATTTACTCTCTTCAGAAAAATTTGATACTCTGATTTCTTTGTAGTTGAATAAGAAAAATGGAGATTTTGATAATCATTTAATGAATTATGGCTTTATATACCAACAGTATGTATACTAGTTTTCTTTTGGTTTGTTGTTGCTGTTGTTATACCAGCCTCCCTACCTCCAATCTCCTCATTCTGCCACCAGAGTTACTTTCCTAAGCAGTAAACCTGATCATTTCATTTCCTTTCCTAAAAACTTCTGTTTGTCCCCTGCAGTGCAATGAATCACTTTTATATGGCCTTTATCGCCATGGTTTTGTAATTCCCACCAAATGACTGGGTGGGACTATTCAGATGAGGTGCTTGTGGCCCACCAAGGGGATTCAACAGCTTGCTAATAATGCAAATAAGGTGCATGGCACCCTTGTGGGGGTGGGGCCATGCAACTAAGGTATATGGAACTCTACTAGGGGATTGGTCAGTTTTGCCATCCTGCTTTGCTTAAAATGAGACATCATAGGGACAAGTACCTTTTTTCAACAACATAAATGGTGTCGGTACACGTGGACCTTATTAGATGGAATACACAGGAATCAAATCGACTATATCTGTGGAAAGAGACGATAGATAACTCAGTATCATCACTCAGAAAAAGGCCAAAGGCTGACTGCAGACCGGGACATTAATTGCTCATATGCAAGTTCAAGTTGAAACTGAAGAAAATTAGAACAAGTCCACAGGAGCCAAAGTACAACCTTGAGTATATCCCACCTGAATTTAGAGACTATCTCAAGAATAGATTTGACACACTGAACACTAATAACTGAAGACCAGATAAGTTGTGGAATGACATCAACGACATCATACAAGAAGAAAGCAAGAGGTCATTAAAAAAACAGGAAAGAAAGAAAAGACCAAAATGGATGTCAGAAGAGACTCTGAAACTTGCTCTTGAATGTCGAGTAGCTAAAGCAAATGGAAGAAATGGTGACGTCAAAGAGCTGAACAGAAGATTTCAAAGGGCAGCTTGAGAAGACAAAGTAAAGTATTATAATGACATGTGCAAAGACCTGGAGTTAGAAAGCCAGAAGGGAAGAACACGCTCGGCATTTCTCAAGCTGAAAAAATTCAAGCCTTAAGTTGCAATAGTGAATGATTCTATGGACAAAAGACTGAATGACGCAGGAAGCATCAAAAGAAGATGAAATGAATACACAGAGTCACTGTACCAAAAAGAATTGGTCGACGCTGAACCATTTCAGGAGGCAGCATGTGATCAAGAACCGATGGTACTGAAGGAAGAGGTCCAAGCTGCACTGAAGACGCTGGCGAAAAACAAGGCTCCAGGAATTGACGGAATACCAAGTGAGATGTTTCAACAAACAAATGTAGCCTAGAAGTGCTCACTTATCTATGCCTAGAAATTTGGAAGACAGCTACCTGACCAACTGACTGGAAGAGATCCATATTTATGCCTATTTCCAAGAAAGGTGATCCAACCGAATGCAGAAATTATTCAACAATATCATTAATACCAAACCAAAGTGAAATTTTGCTGAAGATCATTCAAAAGCAGCTGCAGAAGTATATCAACAGGGAACTGCCAGAAGTTCAAGCCAGATTTAGAAGAGGGCATGGAACCAGGGATATCATTGCTAAATGTCAGATGGATCCTGGCTGAAAGCAGAGAATACCAGAAAGATGTTTGCCTGTGTTTTATTGACTATGCAAAGGCATTCAGCTGTGTGGATCATAAAAAACTATGGATAACATTGTGAAGAATGGGAATTCAAGAACACTTAATTGTGCTCATGAGGAAACTGTACATTGATCAAGAGTTGGTCACTCGAACAGAACAAGGGGATACTAATTGGTTTAAAATCAGGAAAAGTGTGTGTTAGGGTTGTATCCTTTCACCATACTTTATTCAATCTGTATGTCGACCTAATAATCGGAGAAGCTGGACTATATGAAGAAGAATGCGGCACCAGGATTGGAGAAAGACTAATTAACAACCTGTGTTATGCAGATGACACAACCTTGCTTGCTGAAAGACGATTTGAAGCACTTACTGATGAAGATCAAAGACCACAGCCTTCACTATGGATTACACCTCAACATAAAGAAAACAAAAATCCTCACAACTGGAACAATAAGCAACTTCATGATAAACAGAGAAAAGATTGAAGTTGTCAAGGATTTCATTTTACTTGGATCCACAATCAACACCCATAGAAGCAGCAGTCAAGAAATCAAAAGACGCATTGCATTGGGCAAATCTGCCGCAAAAGACCTCTTTAAAGTGTTAAGAAGCAAAGTTGTCACCTTGAAGACTAAGGTGTGCCTGACCCAAGCCATGGTGTTTTCAATGCCTCATATGCATGCGAAAGCTAGGCAATGAATAAGGAAGACCGAAGAAGAACTAACACCTTTGAATTACGGTGTTGGTGAAGAACACTGAATAAATCATGCACTGCCACAAGAACAAATAAATCTGTCTTAGAAGAAGTACAGCCAGAATGCTCCTTAGAAGCAAGGATGGCAAGACTTCATCTCACATACTTTGGACATGTTATCAGGAGGGTTCAGTCCATGGAGAAGGACATCATGCTTGGTAAAGTAGACAGTCATCAAAAAAGAGGAAGACCCTCAACGAGATGGACTGACACACTGGCTGCAACAATGGGCTCAAGCATGACATCAATTGTGAGGATGGTGAAGGACTGGGCTGTGTTTTGTTCTGTTGTACATAGGGTCACTACGTGTCAGAACCAACTCAATGGCACCTAACAACAATAAGAGACGGAGATGGGGGGTCCTCACTAACACCAAGAAGAGATGGGGGCGGAGTGAGTCCTTTGTCCTGGAGCACCTGCACTGAGAATGTCCTAGACCCAGGAGACAGGGTGAGAAAGAGCTGTAACACCAGAGATGGCACAAGACAGCGAGAAGCAGCAGTAGAGAAGCAGCAGCAGCAGAATCAGAAGATCGGTGCAAGACAACACTGTGAGCTTCCCAGCCCGTAGAGTAAAGTGGTTACAGTGGGTGTGGCAACCCATAGAGCAATAGAGCTGAGAGCCTTAGGGCAGGAGGCTTCCTGGCAGAGTAGGGTGCCCCCAGACGCTTATTGGCTGAGCTAAAGAGCTTTGTAACACTTACCGGAGGACGGCAGAGGCTATGCTGAGGGACTGAGGGGCTGAGGGGCTGAGGGCCAGAGAGAGGTCTGCCTATGGGCACAGCTGAGAAGAGGCTGTCCTGATCGAAGAACTGTATCCTGAGTGGTTCCTGATCCTAACTGTAACTTGTTACTTCCCTAATAAGCCTCATAACTGTGAGTATGGTCTGTGAGTTCTGCATGGCCATTGCAAGAAATTACTGAACCCAGCAGAGAAGTGGAGAGTGCCGTGAGAGGGACGGCAGGTGTCAGAATTGGTATAAAAAAAAAACTTTTAGACAAAAGAGGTATGTACGACCTCTGCTTCATAGGAATCAGCCTTGGGCTGTTGATCTTGATTCTCCCTCCCCGTTGAGAAGTTAAAGAAGGTCAGACACCCCTGCCACGTCATTTTTACATTCCCTGATGAGTAAATGATAAAATCCAAACTCAAGCAAGACCCTTCACAGGTCCCAGCTAACTTTCTTCTTGAGCTGCGCACTTCACACCTGCCAGGTTGAACACTCAGACTGTAGTATCTTGACACATATTATTCATTCTTTGCTTCTATGTGCTTCTCCCATTCTCATCTTCATCTGTGCAACTCCATCTCATCCTTCATCCAGAGGATGCCTCCAGGGCAAAGCCTTCAGTGATAAACCTCTTGTCGCCAGGCAGCTACCCATCCACTCTATGCTCACAGCCTTCTTCAGATCTCTAAAATAGCATTTAAATGTCTGTCTCTTCTCTCAGGGTAGGAGCGGGGACGATTCTTTTAAGCCCTGTGCCCAGAAAGGTGCCTGGCACATAGTAGACAGTGGATGGCTATGCAGTCAAGGAGCTTTCCATGCTGCAAGTCACTTTTGACTCTGTTTCTAGAGCTTCAGCGGCATCTTCCCACAGCCAGATTTCAAGATGGCCCTTGTCCTAACTCACATATACGAGATAATGAGAGTTCTCTAGGCCCACACCAAACATTCCCACAGAAAGGATGATGTCCTCAAGAAGCAACACTCTGAGACACAACCCTGGGAGCCACTTGTGAAAAACTTTCCACGTGGGTATCTCAAAAAAAAAAAAAGTTGAAGGGGGGTGCAAAAATGTTTTTCTTTCTATTTCTATTTTATGGATAATTACCAAGTAGAAACAGACAATAAGAGAGTAACATCGAGCAAGAGGGTTATCCAATGTCTGACTACTGCCTGTCTGTCCACATCTCCTACTTCCTGTTACTTGGGGAAATTGCCCCAGCCAATCTCCTGCCCCTTTCTCATTGATCTATCTATCTGGGCCTTTCTACTGCTAACCAAAAAGAAAAATGAAAATTTAGTTTGCACCAAAAATAAGAAAGAAAAGATTTTACTAGGATATTTATTGTCACTAAATAAATAGCTAGTTTGTCAGTATTAATGCCTACATCACATTAAGTAGTATTACTTTTTGCTGGCAAATCAAAATAATTCAGGGTTTCCACTGTCTCTATAACCAGCAATGTCCAGCAAATCAATTCAGTTCCTTTCTCAGATGCTTTGAGAAATAATCTCAAAATAAAATGGCTTATCTTCCCAATATTTTAGATTTAAATGGTCTGAAACTTCTTTTCCTTCCTTCAGCTGTTCACTCTAATGTTCAGTATCTGCAGATTCCAGTCCCAGAGTTAGATCAATCTGGAGAATTTCTAATCTCTTGAACTCTCAGTTCTGGCCCAATCCCTGCTCCTAGGGAATTATGATGCTGCTTCTAGAATCTTTCTAAACCACACAAGGACTGCTGTATAATGACATTTCGGTGATCAGTTTATGACTCAGAGCTTCTGACCATCTAAGTTCCAGTATCTGTTATTATACTGCCTCTTGGTCAGGGTTTAGGCCTCCCCAGTTTCTCCCTACTTCAAGTTATAGAAACTAGAACAAAGGATTGATGAGACAAATAACATTTGCAAATATAAAGTTGCAGTGTTAAATTATGGTAACAGGGTATTTTAGAGAAGGCAATAATAAACATAAAGAGAGAGAGGGTTAATTAATATTTGGAAGCCATTCAGGAATTAACCCAGTGTTAACTGAGTACTTACTACATGCCAAGCAATTTCATACATATTTTCTAACTTAATCTGTAAAGTAACCCTGTGACAAAAACATAAATTATCTCTACTTTAAAAGAGAAAACTGAGGTGAGGCTCAGAGGGGTGAAGTCCCTTGCCCACTGCTAGTGAGTGCCACAGGATTTGAACTTGGGTCCTTTGACTCCTGGTTCAGAGATTTTTACATTATACAACAGCAGTTGAAATTTGTCATCAATCACCTGTGCACCTCAGTAATGTAAAACTTACTAAATAATACATTTTTTTCTAATGTAACTTCAAAAGATTTCCTTATCTAGAAAAATGAAGTTGAGAGGTCCCCCTTATTCTCAGGATAGTCTCACCTAACCAAAAACTAAGAAATGAGAAAGGTGGAATTTGTAGAGACTTGATGCTGTTCCAAATATCCTTTACAAACAGAAATAAACCCCTATGTAATGCAGACTACTTAATACTCTCCTCCTTTTAGACTAAGTGGGGCTCTTTTACCGAGGAAGCTGCTAATATGGCATCAAGCTATTAATGGCAAAAGCATTTACTTTAGATTAAGAAGAGCGTAAAGTACAGTGGGGGCCCTCTATGACTGGCTATTAGGGATGTTGATTAAATATTTATAATGTCTAAATTAGCATAGTGAAAGCTCAATTCATCAATTTGTCCTGGTCTGTTTGTAAGAGGGAAAAAATAACTCCAAACACCCCTGAAGAAAGATGCTATGTGGGTCAACAGGAAGATGACTGAACACTTTATTATGATTCTGTGGTAAAGTTTTTATTTTGATTTTATTTAAAGGTACTTGTTGCAGCACCTTACCTTAAAGACCATTTACCACAGTCAGTATACTGGAGGTCCATGCATTATTCATTGTTACCCAATAAAAATTTGCTAAGATGTTTCAGTGCTGAAGGTCTGATTAATTGACCAATAGTTACTTCCAAAAAAGTAGGGACTAGGTTTAATGTTAAGAACTGGGAGCTAGAATCCAAAAGCCCTAGGTCCTTCCTCTACTACTAACTAGCCTGCTGAAAGACCTAGCTTTCCAAGCCTTGGAATGACATCTTGCTAATAGAACTGTTTTCAGGCTTCATGATTAATAATTGAGAGGAATAGTTGGATCTTGCACTGAAAACTGCTATGTGTGGCTTCTTCTCCTCTGGTCTAGTGTGGAGAAGCCAAGCACATTAACACCTAAATGCCCACAGCTAGTGGATGCTTAATGAATGTATTTTATGAATTCCATTAGTTATAATTATTTTTATCTTGTTGTATTATGGGATAGTCTCAAAAGGGAAAAGCCAACTGTCCATCCTATTCTCAACTACAGATGAGGCTGGCTGGAACAGAGATTTTTCATCATCAGCACTTCAAATGGAGTTGTCTGTAGCTGGCTGAACACCATCACCACATCATATGTGTTTGGGTAAACATCCTTAGTTATGGGACGAAGGTCTGGAAATTTTTACGGATCCCTTCTTCCCAGGTCTACTGGCCCAGTAGTTCCACGGTAATATGAGTGTACTTCTTCCCCAAAATTAAAAATTAAAACTATATGACCACCTTTAGTTTGCTTTGCCTATAATAAACTGTTTTCTTCATCTTGAAGGTGTATCGTTTGCTTGCTGATGGAGAGGTGACCAGAGATACAGTTCTGACCCCTCTTTATATGGGTAGCTCCAGTCACACTCTTTCTTTCTTCCTTTGGACATGGAGGCCTTCCTTAGAGGGAGAGCTGGCGTCGTGAAAGGGTTAAAGGTTCTCTGATCAAAATGGCCAAACAGAAGGAGCCCGGCCGGGAACTGAAATCTAAGTGCTAATGACCGCTGCCCTTCACCCCACTGCTGTCCACCGGCCGGACCTGCGGCAGGGTGGGGCCCGGGGCTGGGAGGGGGCACAACGTTCTGCATTTAACATTTGAACTTCTCCTATCCGAGGCAGCAGGCCGTTTTGTCCTGGGGTCGCTGACCCCGGCTCCCCCATCAACTGCCCTGAAACCTTAATTGAATGACAGATGGTCATCTTCAGGGGCGCCAGAAGCTGCGGGCCGCCAGCGGCTTGGCGGCTGGGGCCCCCGGCCCCGGCGGTCTTGCCCGGGCTCTGCCAGCTAGGGGCGAGCCGCCGAGGTAGCAGGCGGCCTGCAGGAGTTCGCTGGCCCCCCGGGTGCCGCGGCGTCGTGCGGCCTCGGCCAACCGCGGGGCCTCGAGCTACCGGGGAAACCCGAGCCTGAGCGCCGCGCTGGCAATAATCGCCAGGTGCTAGCACCCCTATCTGCCTCAAAGGCTGCGGGTCCGACCCAGAGTAACCCCACGATGGGCCTACAAGCAGGGCGCCTCGGCGCCAGCCAGGAGCCTTGGCCTGGTCTCTGGCCCTGGAAGGCGGCCGAAAAGGGACAAAACCTTTCCCCACCTAGGGCGGAAGTCCTGCATTCCGACATCTGCCGGCCCTGGGCGTCTAAGGCTGGGGCCTACTCGACCCAGCCTAAGTTGCCCAGCCCCGGGCCTGGCGTGCCCGCCAGGGTCCGAGAGCAGGCCCAGAGATGGCCACAGCCTATGCTGTACACCCCGCGGCACACCGCCTGAGCCGCCAAGACGCCGTTTCGCAAGCGCCGTTCCCGGCCGGAAGCCACGCGGGCCTCACGGTTCCACGCGGGCCAGTGCTAACGCCCGCGCTGTCGAATCCACCGCCCACGCCGCTGCGGAGAGTTTTCAGGGTTCCACGGTGAAAGATGGGCGCCCCAGAAGGCCCCCAGAGGCATCGTGGCCCGGCCGCGCTGGTAGCTCTGCCTCAGCCGTCTGCCCCCGCCCTGGTGTCCTATTTCTTTAAAATAAAAGCTGCGAGCTCTACAATTACTGAGATTACAGTAAGCGAGTATTGATCTGCAGCCGGCATTGTAGGATCAAGCAGGCAGGCGGAGGCAGACATCGCCGCCCCCAATCCCCGCTGCCGCCTAGTCCTGAAAAGCACTAAAAAAACCGTTTCCAAATGTTGGATTTCAAATGCACCATCAACACCTGCTTGAAAAGAATGAAACGCCCCGGCCCCGTCTCCGCCGAGCGGCGGCACCTCCTCCCTTTCTCCATTGGGCCTCCCAAGGCCCGAGTCAGCTACGCCGTCACCTTTAGCCTTTTTTTTTTTAATTGCTGAGGAAAAATATACACATAAGCAGAAGAAGGGGGGGGAGCCTCCCTGGCAGGCGCAAGCGGGGGTGGTGAGGAGGCCAGCGTAGGCGGTAATGCAATCCTAATGCACAGATAGTTGACATCAACTTCCGTCAGGGAGCTCCTGGAGATCGAACCTTTCGATTGTAACTGGAACAATTTGCATAGTGATTCCCTTTCAGAGCTTTCCCGAGTCCATAACAAGCCCAGACAGCTATTTAAATGCAAGTTGCATCCCCAAATACGAGGCTGGCCTGACCAAAAAGGGCCACCAGGCGCCTGGGAGAGGCGAGACCCGCGCTCCGGTTCTCATCCTTCTCTTTTCTCCTTTCTTCTCTCTTTCTTTTCGGTTCCTGATTTAGCTGCAAGGTGTTTATTTATGGCTGCAAATGTGTGCGTACAGAGAGAGAGAGAGGAAATTGATCAATGCTTGGACCTAAACGTGGAGACGAAGGAGCTAGCGGGAATTTGGGTTTGTGTGGCTGGCTCAGACCCTCGGCGCCAAGGGGAGCCGCTGGGCAGCGAGGCCGAGGTCTTTCTTCCCCCCACCTCTCACCCCGCGACGTTGCAGGAATCCGCGGGCAAAGGAGCGGCCAGCTGGCCAGCCTGCCCGGGGCCGGGTTACTGAGGAAGCTTCGCAGAGGGTGCCGTCCGGTCCCTGTCTTTAAAATGAGCGGAATATAAGGTATCATCTGCGGATTACTTTTTCTGTTGTGCATTTAGAGGGGGTGATTGGTTTGGGGGGGGGGGGCGATTAGGGGACCTGAAATTCACCTTCCCTGTTTCCCTGTTTCTCATTTGAAATTATGCAGATTGACTCTCGTTTCCTCCCTCTTAGGGGCAAATCCTCGGCCGCGAACCTGATCCCATGTCACAGAGGCAACTTGCCATGAAATCCGCTAATGCGCCGCGACTCTCCCACCGGGGTAAGCCAGCTTCACAGGCGCAGGCGGCGGTGGCGGCGATGGTGGGGAGGAGTAGGCCAGGGCAGACGCTCCCTGGCCGGCTACGCTAGTCCCTGGCGGGGAGGTTGTGGCCACGCAAACGGTGTGGAAGCCAGAGGCAGGGAGTGGAGGGCAGCGGCTGCTTCAAGGCCCGGGAGCCGAATAAGGACGCCCCCCTCCCAGCCTGGCTGCCCTGCCACCGCTCCTAACGAGTCCTCCCCGCGAGTTTAAAGTAGTAAGTAAGGGCGGGGAGGGGGCCCTGCGCAGCATGTAAATAACCCGGGAGTTCCCAGCGCCGGTGGCCGATTCGAGAGCGCGCGCCTGTGGTTTGTGAGCGGTTCTCCCTTGAGGCAGCTTGTGGCGGCCGAAACGCACCTGCCTTTGCGCGCATTGCAGAAAGGAAGCCAGCGAGATTCACTCTCCGGAAAAAATTCCCAAATTGAAACTTGTCTACGCTTCCCTAGGCTGGTTCCTGGTTTCTGAATCTCCCGGGTTCCTCAGCTGTCTCTCCAGTATCAGCCCAAACCTGCCAAAGATGATCACAGGCCACTGACCTTGCAGCACTGACCGTTATCTCGTTGGCAGAACCAGCTCCTCTGGTCACAGGGCATTACAGCGGCGGCTAAATTCGTGTCTTTTTTCTTTTTTCCCCCTCAACGGTGAGAAAATGTAGGTTTCTTAAATCCGCAGAAGCAGCCAAACATACATTACCAATCGTTCTTCGCTTATATTCGTTCGGGTGCTGGAAGCTGTCTGGCCGTGAGCTTTTTCGTTGCACCTGTTTTATGCAGAATACCCAGGATGTTTTTCTCATGTTTTAAATTTTGTTGTCTTAATATATAGATGTAGAATGTTTCTCCAATCGTTTCCCAGTAGGTTCCTTAATGACCAGGTATGTAGCAATGCTTTTGAGATTGAATAGTGAGAAAAGCAGGCTGGAAGGTACAAGTAAACCGAACACAAATTGAAAACAAATTGAACAGATGAAATTATTTATGAAAGAAGATGGAGGAATTAGCTGCTCTGGAAAAAGTGAGTTTAAGGTCTGAACTTTCCATATTTAATGGCCGCACATAGTAAAGTGAAAGGAATTAAATCAATACCTTTGCCCCTGTATGCACAATCAAAGAGCACAGGCCCTGTTGGGCATCTCTAGCAAAAGTGAATTTGGAGGCATTTCAAAGGACAATTCAGCTTTGGGATTCTTGCAAAATAGCATACTTTTTTCTGTAAGCTACAACCAGCTAGGTGACCTTTAGTCCCCATGAAAACTCATCTAAAATTTCTTTAGAAAAAAAGAAAAAAATATTTAAATCCTGGTAGTTATTACTGGCTTCTAAGGGGTTAATTTGGTGTAAATGACGCACTCACTTGTCAGCATACAGGGAGGAAGGTAGAGGCTTGGGCAACTGGAAGCAGCAGGGTGGTGCTGACAGAGTTATCTGCTTCACAGGTCTGAGGGGGTTGTTAGAAGGCTCTGAACATAGCTTTGGGTTTGTTGCATCCCTTTCGCTTCCTTAAAACAGTAACTCAAGATGTAAGTAAAAGTGTTTTCATTTTTTATTGATCCCACTAACATCTTTCATTATCCAGCATGTAGTGACAGCAAATTATTGCTCATTTGATACTGAGAATTCTATTGACCATCAATTTCGTTGGAGAGAGAATTCTAACTACTCGGCACTCTGTAGTCAGTAGGAAGCTGAGGCTGAGGATGTTCCTTGGCTAAAACTGAAGTAAATTGAGCGCTTTGCCTCCCAGAATTGATGGAAATGTGTTCATTACATTCGGCCATGTGGACAAGCATAGAAATCTGCTTTTTACTCTGTGGGCCTGGCCCCCGCTCATGGAAAAGTCAGTCAGTGCCTTTGGAACAGATCTGCCTACTTGGAGAACTGAGCAATCTTTTCCCTGTCCTGAATCCCTTCTGGCAATTTCTTTCCAGCTCTGGCCAGGGTAGGGGCAATGGAAATGAAGCAGTGGAGCTACCCCTCAATCCTTTGGTCAAAGCCACCCCAATTTGGAAGCTTAGAAAATCATTAAAACCTCCCACCAAAAAAGAAGAAAAAAATTCCTAAAATACCCAGATAAGTGGCTTTATGGTCTGAATATAATCTCCTAAATTAAACCTCGAGACACACACACACACACACACACACACACACACATACCGTCAAAACCCCATCTCATCAGAGTGGTCTAAGTACAGAGTGGAGGAAGGGGGCTCTGAAATCCGTGTTCTCTCTTTGGTTGGCAATGGGCATCCAGCCGGGAATGACAGGCCGAACGACTCCAGCCTTGCGGGGAAGAGGCCAGGGCCTAGCAAAGACCTGACCTTTGACTCGCCGGCCAGCGGCTCCCAGGCGCTCAAGGCTGGGAATGTCGGGAGAAGAGGCTGGGGAGACGACCCGGGGAGGGGGTGGAGAGAGGCGAGGTATGTTCCCCGGGAAGCTGGTAGCTGAATCTGCCTTCACGCTGAAAAGAGCTGGAGCTGCCCCACAACAGGGGCCACTGCCACCCCGACCTTCGAGCTACGTGCCCCTTCCCCTGGAGCGTTCTCCAGAAAAAGGCTGGAGTATGCGCTGGCCCGGGGCAGGAGTCGAGAGATAAAGAAGTCGAGACCACAAGCAGGCAGAGCTGGCGGGTCTCGGTAACTGCTAGCCGGGCCTCGGCGCCCAGCGGGGCCTGTCAGATTGCCAAATAACTTGGGATCCACGTCCGCTTCTCTTTAAGCCCTCCGCCTGGAGAGGAGGCTAGGGACGACCTTGGATGAGCCATGCCCCAAGGAACGCCATGTAGGAGATTCTTTGCTTGGTTTTCATTTCCCCAATCTCCAGTCGATAAGCGCTCTCAGTTCTAGAATAAGAGGACAATTAAAGACTTTAACAAATGAGTCCGCGGCATGTACAGCGCCAGCTCCAAATCTGAAGGCGCCGTTAGAGGTTCTAAGGCGCCCGGCTTGGAAGTTATTTTTCTAATGGTGCTGTTAAGTGTGCGTGAAGCTGTTCGCATTCTCTCGCGGGCTGCTCTCCATGACCCCTCGCGCGTTTGGGAGCCACTTTGTTCTAGAACAAGGAAGTGATTCTGACTCGGCTTTGGAGGGGGGGAGGGAGGAGTGGCGTTGTGACGTAAGATGCATACGGTGGATTTTTTTGGTTTTTCTTTTTTTAACGTAGATTAATAAACCCCGGCGTCCGTGTAACCAGCGGGCCCAATTACAGTCGAATTCCTCGAATGCGCGCACCGCCCGCCACACTTGGAGAATCCGGCCCACAGAGGTTTGGGAAAATCCATTTTCCGGATTCCAGCTCAGATTCTGAAACCTCGCAAACCTGCACGGGAAAGGAATCCCGTACAGGCCAAGCAGCGTGTCGGCTCCCCGCATTCAAACCCACGGAGGGACAGGGGCAGTGCTTCTTAGGATCGAAGATGGTGTCTGGGAGGCCGCGGCTGAGCAAGCCAGGAAAACGCAAGGCGTCGGCGCTGCCGGAGCCCTGCAACCACTAAGGGAGCTGATCTTGAGAATTATTTTAGGAACCTGGGTTTGAGTTTAAGAAGTTGGGGACAAGAGACAAACATTTCTTTAGAACAAGGCAGAACTGAGACCTACCCATCTGGACCCGCACTGCCGAAGATTGGAGATTAGGGAATCTATTCTCCTTGCACACACACCAGCGCACAAATCTGCCGATGGCGATCTCACCCCAGTGCACCCAGCCTCTGGCTCCGCCACTGCGCTTCCCAACCGCCCCTTCTGCCTCCTCCAGATTTTGCCAGGCAAATGAAAGAGCAGAACTCGATAGTAAATTATTTTGTTCAGCCTTCTGTCTTTTTATGAAAATAAAAGGCAACACTTTGTCATTTTTAATCACATAAGCCGACATTAAATCTAATTTCGATATTGATTTTTCCAGAATCAAGTGATTTTTTTTTTCAGTGTCTGTTGTGTTTCCTTTCCGAGGAAGGGCCGTTTGCTGACAGATTGTGTGCGGATGAGACTGTGTCTACGCCGGCTGGCGCTTCTCTGAAACATGTATTTGCTAGTAGACTTTCAAGCCGGATAGCTGGGAAAGAGGGCTCCTCCTCGGTGGCAGGAAGCTTGGTTTTTGCCTAATTGTTGAACAATGGTTTCAACTGGGTCCCCCTGGTGCACTAGAATAAATTTAAGGCTCAGCCGGCACTTTTCAGGGTCATGGCCTCAGAGATTCACTTTGTTTAAAAAAAAAAAAAAAGTTTCCAAACAAAATCAAATAAATAAAAATGAAAACAACACGAAAATCTTCCTAATGTCAAGAGTCCAGATGGTACCGTGTTGGGGAGGGAGGATGGCCCTCGGAGGACGTCGAGCCCCAGGCTCAGGAAGGGGTCACAGCCTGCTGCAGGCCCTGGAGTTGGATCGCTGCAAAGGCCCAGTTAAGCCTTGAGAAAGGCGGTTACAGCGAAAGGCCTCCGGACCCTCCGCATCTGTTTCTTTTCAAGAACAGGATTATTTGATGTCATGCCAAATGGAGCTGGCACTTTTTATATGAAAGCTTCCAGGCACAGAGACATGGGCCGGCCCCTGCCTAGCCACGGAAAGAAAGGAGAGAAGAAAGCGGGGAAGAAGGAAAGAATAAGAAAGGAGAGGAAGGAAAGAAAGAAGGAAGAGAGGGAGGAAAGAAGAGAGGAATGGGAGAAAAAAATAGGAGAGGTAAGAAGAGAAAGAAGGAAGAGGGACGGGAAAAGAGAAAGAACAGGGAAACAAGGGAGAAGGAGGAGAGATGGAAAGGGTGATGAACAGGAAGGAAAGAAGGGACGGAGGAAGGAAAGACACTTGAAAAGACCTAATAACAAAAAAATACAAAATTACCCGATCCTTTGGAGGGAAATTGCGTTTGCCCCGATGGACTCCTTGGGCCTTTTCTGAAGCCCCGGGCGGCCTCTCCTCCCTCCTTAAACACAGAACAAGTGACAGTCCCTAGCGTGAATTAAAAGCCCCCCAACTTCTCTAATCCAAAATATCAGACTCACCGTGTGGGGCGGCAAGTCAGGCCCGAACTGCTACCCGCTGCCCCAGTTTCCGGTCCCCCCCACTTTGGCTGCCAGGGGTCGCTCCCCACCCCCTATCCCCCTCCCCCGCACCCCCGTCTTCGAGGACGGGGACCTGGACTGGGGGAGGGAACCTGACAGCTCACCGCCTTGCGGAGGATGATGGGACATAGACCCTACGATTGACCCTCAGGCTGTGACCTTTCCTGCTGACCTCCAGGGTCAGGATTTAACCCGCCTCCCTCTCAGCGGCCATCGGGTAGGGGAAAAGGCGGAGTAGGTCGCACACCCCGGGGGTGGGGCCGAGACCTGTACACTCAGTCCCTTCCCCACGACCCGGAAAACCGCCCTGCGGTGGATGCCAAGGCCCAGTTAAACCCCGGGCCTGGTAAAGAACCCCGCTGGGGCATCGGGAAGGAGAGTGGGCGTTATTTCCCAGTTTTCCTGCCCTGTTTTCTCATCATCCAAAGCCGCCCGCCCCTCCCCCACCCCCATGCCACGCACACACCGGTACCAGCCATCGCCTGAGCTTTGAGGATTCCGAGAGCCCTGGCCCGATGGGCGGGAGGCGACACTGCAGGCTCGGACCTGGTTCCCCCTCCAGCCCGAAGCATTTGACTCCTCTCGGGAGCGGGTGCCAAGAGAACCAGTGAAGAAATCGGGTCAAAGTCCCAGGCCGCTCAGCCCCGTTGAACCGGCTCCCAGTCCCCCTCTCGGCCTGCCCCATTCCATCAACTTCCAAAAGCGCCTGCGACCTGCGACCTGCGTCCCAGAGGGCTCTCCCGGCGGGAACTGGGGAAGGCGGGCGGCCAACCGGGGGCGGCCGAGGCGGACTCAGCTCCTCCGCCCCCAGCCCCACCCGTGGCCTGGGGTTTTCGTGGTCTCCCTAGCTGGAGCCAGGGCCGCCAGGAGCCAAGAGAGTTAGGTTCAAAAGCATCAAGGCTCTGAAGTCATTTATCCGGTTTCATAAATAATTTTCTTATTACACTTAAGCCCGATTCCTGCCCCCTTCCCTTTTTTATTGCGGGGTTTCAGCGGCTAAAAAGTTTCTAAGTCGGGTGGGCCTTGTTTTCCTTTTTCCATCATTAACATCATTAATATAAGCTATCAATAACCCTGTCGTTGGGAGCTGAGTTTCATGGTATTGATCCACACGGCTATTCATCTCTGCCATGCAAGGCACGGAATAATTTTCGCATTACAGTAGCTTGGATTTGTTTTTAATTCATATTTAAAGCTGCAACCGGCTCAGTGGAGCGCTCTGCCAAAGACTAGAGGCGCCTAATTAATAATAAGTTAGAAAAGAAGGAAGGCACCGGTGAATAAATAATTAATACAGACATCTATGTCTCTTTGAATATTGCTCCTTTAAAAATATAGACTTACCAGGACCATACTGTAAGTCTGTAATTTATGTTGTGGGGATGGTTTAAGAAAGCTATTTTTTTCTTTGAAATACGATACTAAATTATTTACAGTGTTTTTTGCAAGCCTAAGTTCCTTCATTAGCCAGCCCCTCCAGTTTGTTCCTTCCAGGTGAAAAACACCAATTTTTGTAAATAATCATAGTCATCATAATAAATTTCTAACAAGAACCACCAGCTGAGATTAGCTGTGGGTGGCCAGGATTGGGGCAGAATGGTGGGAAAATAGGAATGTGGGCTCTCCTACCCTTGGGAGAGGCTAGGGGCTGTCACATGGGGCTGGAGGGGGGTGTTTAGGGAAGGAAAACAACAAAAATTAAAGTCATTGGCCAGTGACTTTGGTCGTTTGCTGGTGCCTGAAGGGACAGGACTTGAGATGAACTCAGGGTCTTCAAAGGACCCTGGGGAGGGAAGAGGCTGGAATTTGGAGGGGTCCTGCGCACACACACACATACAAACCACCACCCTCGGGAGTTTTTAGAGTTGTTGAAAACCATGACCAAGTTCCAGGTTGGTCAGGAGCGACCAGTGAACTAGAAGGAAATAGAATTCAAGGGGGTAGGAGTAACTGAAAAATTGGCTAGGTTTTTTGTGAGAGACTAGGATTTGTTCTCAATATTGTTAGCAATATTGATTTTTTTGTTACTTGGATTAATGCATGTTAAACAGGAAAATACAGATATCAGTCAAGTACATTGTAATCCGCTATTGTTGAGAGCAAAGTTTCTCAGGTGAGTAATGGAGATCCCGGAGTAGGAGGCAGTTCCAGGGTCATCAAGAAGTTCCACACTCAGGTTGGGGCAGGTGGAGCCCCTCAAGCTGGTGGTGTGGTGAGGGGCTGAAGGTTTCACCGCCAGCCCCCTCCCGTTTCAGAATTACAGTCTCATATTTAACCAACAGACTACATGGTGTGTCAGCCGCCACCCTTGACTTGTCTGCTGAGTTAAATAAGATTATAGGAACTGAGGGGTAGAAGTGTTCTTGGCCACACTGATCTCCCAAAATTTCTAACTGATCCCTGCCCATCTTCCCTAGGCCCCCACAGCCCCACCCCAGCGTTTGTGGCCTGAGTGTCTGGCCAAGCGCACATTCGGCAGGCCTATTTTAAAAACCTGCACACATACACACATGCATCCACACCTGTTAGGCCTGAAAAAGACAAGGGTGGGGAGGGGGAACAGGAGCCAGTATTCACCTGCTCTTGGAGACTCAGACCACTGGACCCTGGGTCCTGGCCTGGCTCAGAAGGGAGCGCAGTGGAGACCACAGTCCGCTACACATCGGTCCCGGGGACTCCTCCCCGCCCTGCATGCGGAGCTTAGGGGCAAGGGTCACACTTGCAGCTTTTCCTCTCAACGTCCCTCCTGTGTCCTGGGTCACCACATTTATGGGCTGAGACCCCGAGACGGCCACGCAAGCCCCGCCGCGTAGGTGACGGACTTTTTCGAGCTCTAGAGAAGCTAAAGGGTAGGCCCAAGACCTCTCCGGCCTTGGGCGGGTTCAGGAGGGGGAGAGAGGTTGAGCACCAGGGTTAGAGGACGAGAGTTCGGGTGAAAGGCTTCTGGACGCTCTGAAACTACAAAATCCAACGCGGGGACTGCGCTCGGGCCAAAGGGCAGGCGCGCTCTCCAAGATGCCGCACGCGGGGTCGGACACCGGGAGTGAGGGTGAGGCAGAGTCGCACAAAGCGAACAGAGCTCGACAAGCAAGAAAAAAAGGCGAAGTGTGAAAGAGGAAGGAAGCACGAAAAGGGAGGGAAAGGGGAGGCTCAGACTAGCGAAGGCAAAAGGCCCAGAGGAGGCGGAACAGGACCGAAAGGGAGACGCTAGTAAAGGTGAGGAGCCCAGAACACCAGAGTTCTATCTTTAAATCTTCTAAGTGTCTGCAGGTCAAATAAAGACAACGGCGGTAATGATTATTCTGTTCAGTCTATGGCACTTGACTGCTCAGACACTAATTGATTAGACACCAAAGTGATTTTTTTAGTTTTCCTTCTCAGGTGCAACCGCTCTTGGGCCCGGGTCTGCGTTGCCGGGCGAGGCTGCGGGAGAGCTCGCCAAGTGGGCCGCGCGCCCAGCCGCCAAGCCCGCAATCCGCCTGGTGTGGGCGGCTGGTCCACGCCTGACTGGCCTGAGACTCCCAGCTGGGCCGCGACCTGCGATGTCCACCCGTCCACGTCCCTCGCGGAGAGCGGATGTTGCACCTGGAGACCGTCATGGGCAGTCGTCCCCCTCATCCGCTCTCTTTGCTCTGAGATTTGCACACTCTAGGTAGTTTGACGGCCCCCTCTTCCTTTCCCTCTATCCTTCCCAGTCCCCAGCCTGGCACTCTACCCTAGGCGCGCGGCTACTCCACTAACGCAGCACAGAGCCCCAGAAGAGGAGCCTTAACCACAGCCCCAAATCTGGAAAATTCGTCGCGCCCTCCCTTGACCTGGACAGGTCTCACTTTTCAATATATTTCAACGATATAGCGATATGAAAAGAAAATACACTTAAGAGTTGCCGTGAAGAGGCCAATCCACCCACTCCCAACCGGGCTGGCTACATCCAGGGCAGAATCCGTCGGCCAGAGCGACACCCGGGAGCCTTGGACCCCTCCCGCAGCCCCACAACATCAGCACACCCCTTCCCCCCTCAGCACGTTTGACCTTGAGAAGCTCTAGCTTACCCAAAGGCCCAGGAGAGCAAGTGGTTTTCTTCTCCTGCCCGGGAAGTAAGGAGAGATGCAAGCGGATGGGACAACAGCCCGGGCCGCCCTCATCTCCTAGAACAGTGGAGACAGCTGGGCTTGGCAGGAGCATCTCCTCTTTGGAATTAGGGGGAAGGGCTAGATAGATGTGGCGGGGAGCAAAAATGTAGGGTAAAAATACTGTCATGGGCAAAAACCGTAATGTGAGTTAAGAGGGAAAAGAGATAACAAAAACAAATGAATAATACATACATACATATATATATATGCCAAATAGAAGGTCAAAGATTGAATGAGGGGGGCTAGAATAATTGGTTACCGTATCCTTGGCCCACAAGAGCAGAGAGAAGACATTGACTAATTTTTAATAGTGAACCGCCTGGCCACCCCCTTCTGAAATTCTTGGTGTTCAATTCTAAGCCAACAACAATTTTCTGAATAAAATTTCTCCAGAGATGGGAGGACTCCAGAAGGAAGACAGGAGAACCTGGCAGGAAAACTTTAGGACCAAATCCATCACCCCACAGTTATCACGTGCCCTACTGTGGCCAGAAACCAAAAAAAAGGGTTTCTCGCCGGCAATTTAATTCTAGTTTTGTAACAGGCATCAGAAATGCTGATGACTTAGGTTCTGAGGCTCTGGCCAAGGGGTCAGCCTACCCCTGGAGTGCTGGTTAGGGAGATCTGCCCTGACACCCAGGCTTGCTGTGTGTGAGGCCAAGAAAGGGAAAATAAACACAGGATGTTTCAGATGGGCTAGAAACATTTTTTCAGAATGGCCCTGAAAACTGGGACTAGGTCATATGTTACATCTGTATTACTCACAAAGAGAACTAAAGTGGAAACTCTGAAACAGATCCAAACTCCTCAGAGAAACTTAACGTGGCTAGCATTTGGAGGAACGGCCATATTTCTTTTTCTTTCCTAAACGTGGTGGAGTCACCTGGCAAACTGTAGTCCACCTGACATAGGAAAGATTATTCCCCCACCCCAGGCTCTTCTCCTGACATTGACAAAATAAACAGCCTAAAATTCTTGTTTCCATGCAGAAAATATTGCCAGCAAGAAGCATCCAGTCGATAGTCTTATTTTCCTTTGTCTTATATATATGCAATTTAGTTGTGGTGATCAACACTTTAATTTTTTTCTTTAAATTCCCTGCAGTTACTCAAAATCTAGGCAGCTGAAAGTAATCCCTCCCCTCAAACTTCTTGTCTGTTATCCAGAATTGAGCAGCAGTCTGGTATCGAACACACTGACCTACCAAGCAGTATCAAGGGATCCCTCATTGGGCTCTAATTTCTTCTATTCCTTCATCCCCCATAATACACCTGATGGGTGGCAGGCATTGTGCTGGGCACTGAATGGGGATAGGGAGGAGGGGGACAAGATGACAAAAAGTGATCACAGCCCTCCAGCAGGTGACAATCTATTGCCCCTCCCCCACACACATGCCTTAACTAGAGCTGCGAAGAGCATCCTTCCTACCGATCACACATCCTGGTTGTTGTTAGGTGCCATCGAGTTGATTCCAACTCATAGCGATCTATGCACAACAGAACAAAACACTGCCTGGTCTGCGCCATCCTCACAATTGTTGCTATGTTTGAGTCCATTGTTGCAGCCACTGTGTCAATCCATCTCCTTGAGGGTCTTCCTCTTTTTGACTGACCCTTTATACTAAGTATGATGCCCTTCTCCAGGGACTGGTCTCTCCTGTTAACATGTCCAAAGTACATGAGACAAAGTCTCGCCATCCTCACTTCTAAGGAGCATTCTGGCTGTACTTCTTCCAAGACAGACTTGTTCGTTCATCTGGCAGTCCATGGTATATTCAATATTCTTCATCAACACCATAACTCAAAGGCGTCAATTCTTCTCAGGTCTTTCTTATTCTTTGTCCAGCTATCACATGCATATGAGGTGATTGAAAATACCGTGGCTTAGGTCAGACGTACCCTAGTCCTCAAAGTGACATCTTTGCTTTTAACACTTTAAAGACGTCTTTTGCAGCAGATTTGCCTAATACAATACCTCGTTTGAGTTTTTGACTGCTGCTTCCATAGGTGTTGATTGTGGATCCAAGTAAAATGAAATCCTTGACAACTTCAGTCTTTTCTCCATTTATCATAATGTTGCTTATTGGTCCAGTTGTAAGGATTTTTGTTTTCTTTATGTTGAGGTGTGATCCATACTGAAGGCTGTGGTCTTTGATCTTCATCAGTAAGTGCTTCAAGTCCTCTTCACTTTTAGCAAGCAAGGTTGTATCATCAGCTTATCAAAGGTTGAAATGAGTCTTCCTCCAATCCTGATACCGGGTTCTTCATACAGTCCAGCTTCTCAGATTATTTCCTCAGCATACAGATTGAATAAATATGGTGAAAGGATACAACCCTGATGCACACTTTTCCTGATTTTATACCACTCAGTATCCCCTTGTTCTGTTCGAACGACTGTCTTTTGGTCTATGTACAGGTTCCTCCTGAGCACAATTAAGTGTTCTGGAATTCCCATTCTTCACAATGTTATCCATAATTTGTTATGATTCACACAGTCAAATGCCTTTGCATAGTCAATAAAATACAGGTAAACATCTTTCACATATCCTTTGTAACAGGCAAATTTTCTGAGAGGTTGGTCGAATAAGAATAAAATGTTGTTTCTGACTGAGAAATTACTCTCAGTCAACTACAGGAAAACAATGGTTAAGTAAAAGGTTTGGATAGTCAAGAAAAATTAGGGAGATTTGCAAACCAAAGCAAATCCTGCACATGCATTTAAAAATATAAATATATTTTAGAAAAAAAAAAGTCAAAGGAAGCATTAAACCAAGCAAGTCCAACACATGTTATATGTGTCCAGATCTTTCCTTTGACTCCTCCTGTAGGAACCAAGACCAAACCAGGCCCCCTTTTTATAAAGTTCCCTGGGAGAGGAGAGACTGAGCTCACCTGATCTCAGCTCTCTTTAGGTGGCCGCCAGGGGCTCAGCCAGGAGCCTCACATCAAGAAGGGTTTCAGGACCAAGTCCCTAATTAGCCATACAAAGAGAAAACCACAAACAATTTGTACACTTGGTGGTATTCTTCCTTTCTTTTAACAAATTGCCTTTTGGGAAGAGAGTTGTCATAAGGGCAAATCAATCATTTCGGGACAGGGGAATTAAAATATAGGGGAGGTGGACAACACTTTAGCTCAAAGGCTGCCTGTTACTTAACTCATTGTTTGGTCTCATTTAAGACAGCCTCATCTCTATGCTGTAGGAAAAGAGAACAGAAACAATAAGGAATCAAGGATGCAGCTTCCCTCCAACATATTGAGACCCACTAGGCAGAAAATGGTGCCCTGGTGGCACAGTGCTTAAGAGGTCGGCTGCTGACCAAAAGGTTGGCAGTTTGAATCCACCAGCCACTCCTTGGAAACCCTGTGGGGCAGTTCTGCTCTGTCCTATAGGGTGGCTATGAGTCAGAATCAAGTGAATGGCAAGGGGTTTGGGTTTTTTTTGTTTGTTTTAGGCAGAAAATATGTTTTATGCTTGTGTGTGTGTGTGAATAGATAGATGTAGATATAAGTTTAAATAGAATAATTTTGTTTTCTGAGTTCCTTTATGTCAGTGTATTTTTCCCAAAAACCTTTTCCTCCGTGAGGGCCACAAATTCCTTAATGTTCATTGTGCAAGTAGACACTAAGACCACTGGAAGCCCATATACAGGGCCTCCATAAGAATTGTTTGGACAAGATGGGAGTGTCTCTGGTGATGAAGCCAGACAGATTAGTCTATTCTAGGACATGACTACTTTCAGAAAAGTCAGGTTGATCATGTCCACTGCCCTTGACCTACCTGAATCTTGATGTTCTCCAGGTGGCAGCAGGAACCTGGGCAATGAGAAGGGCCTGCTCACTGCTCATGCTTTAGTTGGTGGGGAGTTTCCCTTAACGGTTGGCTGGCCCAAGCTTCTTCCTTGGGGACTCAGCCACCACCACTACCACAACACCAGCCCCGGCCTTTCCAATGATCTAGGAACATTCCAGGCAGAGACACCAATGGTGGGCTGTAACCCCGGTGCCTCCGCGGCCTAAAGTACAGTCTGAGTTTGGCCCAGCGCAGGCCACACACACTTTTTTCCATGCCCGAACCCAGATAGCCCAAGTTCTGAGAGGCTGTCCGGCATTGTGACCACCGCTTGCCCGGGGATGAGGCTTGGCGCTGACCCAGCTCTAACTGCCAAAACCGGACAACTGGCGCATCTATCCTTTCTCCGAGGAATGAAAGCACCTAGACACAGCTTTGTCTTTTGTTTCTGTCTCTCTCTCTTTCTTTTGTAAATGAAAGAAAGCCGCCGCACGTGGCAGCTGGTGAACATCCCACACTGGGGACGCCCCCACACCCTCTCCCACCAGGCCCAAAAACTAGGTTCAACTCCCGGTTGGGGCGTGATTGTGGGAAGGGGGCAATTGCAGCCGAAGCCAACTTGATTTTCAAATCTGGAGGCTCCTCTTGAAACGCCGGAGAGAAGGCGTCCCTACGAGCCAAGTGGACACTGGCGCGCCCACGTCCACTCTGTCCGTGTCTGTTCCTCCCCGCAAGCTGTGGCCTCTGGGTGCTTCACCAGGCGGGGCATGGAGCAACCGTAGGAAAAGCCGGAGCCTTTGCTGCCCCACCAGCAACTGGAAGTTAAAGTCGGAACCCACCAGGGCATCCTCCCCCCACCCACCAACACACAAGCCAAGTCATTGGTGAGACCGGCTAGCCGCATTAATTTTGAGTTGAGCCGGAGAAGGACCCTGGTGGCAAGGGACAGCGAGATATGGCCTGGGCCAGGACCCTTAGCACTGAATGCCCCTCTCCCCAGGGCATGGATAGGGAAGGGTGGGCAGAAGAGTATTGACGCGGAGAGGGAGGAGGCGGAGGATGCCCGGGCAACAGTCACCATGCTGACGCAGGCCTTGAAGAAATTTGTGTCCCTGCCCCCCAAAAAGGATAAGCACTTGAGGATGGGGAGAGCGCAGACTCCCAGCAGCCCTCCAGAAAATAAAGTTTACTGGGCAAGGGAGGAAGGGGTGATGACACCGTCCCCAGTTCCATGAGCAGCCTGCGCCGGGAGGCAGCAACTGGAGAGAGAGAGACCGTGGCTCTCCAACCATAGCACGCCACCCGGAATGGGAGCCCGGCTGGAGCGGCCAAAGGCTGGGAGGAGACAGTCCACCCGAGCCAGGGAGCACTGCAGGGCGCGAGTCTCCCGGGATTGCAGCGGCGGCCCGAGGTCGCGCTCTGCGTCCAGCCTTCGCAGATGTGCGCGGTTCCAGGGTCGTCGGCGCTGCTGGGAAGGCGTCCCCCCCACCTTCATTTGTACTTGGACGTCACGGGCCAGGGGCCGGGGG
>NW_004443988.1:15552302-15556583 GCF_000243295.1 Trichechus manatus latirostris | reverse complement strand
CGACGAAAGAGTCTGCAACAGTAAGCGAGCCATGGCTCGAGCTGGCAAACGGCGCGGGCAGGCAGCAGCCGCAGCAGGCTCACGGGTCGCGTCAGGGGACCCGGGGATCTCACGATTCTAAGGAGAGGGGCGAGAGGGGGCCGGGGGCGGGCGGGCTGGGGGCACCGCGCTCGCCCAGCGGCGCGGATCCTTTTTGGAAATTAATATTTTAAAAAGAAGAAAAAACTCAAGAAGCCGAGGAGGCAGTGGGGGAGGTGGGGGCAACAGGGAAAGCGAGACAGAGAAACAGCCCCACAGTAAGAGGAAGGAAGGAAGCCAGCAGTCGCCGGCAGCCGATGTGAAGACTGGACTCCGCGCGCTCCTTGCCGCCTCTGCCCGGCCACATAGATGTTGTGTCCGCCACCCGCTCGCCCCGATCACGATGAACGCGCAGCTAACCATGGAGGCGATCAGCGAGCTGCACGGGGTGAGCCATGAGCCGGTGCCCGCCCCCGCGGACCTGCTGGGCGGCAGCCCCCACGCGCGTAGCTCCGTGGCGCACCGCGGCAGCCACCTGCCCCCCGCGCACCCGCGATCCATGGGCATGGCGTCCCTGCTGGACGGCGGCGGCGGCGGCGGCGATTACCACCGGGCTCCTGAGCACAGCCTGGCCGGCCCCCTGCATCCCACCATGACTATGGCCTGCGAGACTCCCCCAGGTATGAGCATGCCCACCACCTACACCACCTTAACCCCTCTGCAGCCGCTGCCGCCCATCTCCACAGTCTCGGATAAGTTCCCCCACCATCACCACCACCACCATCACCACCACCACCCGCACCACCACCAGCGCCTGGCGGGCAACGTGAGCGGTAGCTTCACGCTCATGCGGGACGAGCGCGGGTTGGCGTCCATGAATAATCTCTATACCCCGTACCACAAGGACGTGGCCGGCATGGGCCAAAGCCTCTCGCCCCTTTCCAGCTCCGGTCTGGGCAGCATCCATAACTCCCAGCAAGGGCTCCCCCACTACGCCCACCCTGGCGCCGCCATGCCCACCGACAAAATGCTCACTCCCAATGGTTTCGAAGCTCACCACCCGGCCATGCTCGGCCGCCACGGGGAGCAGCACCTCACGCCCACCTCAGCTGGCATGGTGCCGCTCAACGGACTTCCCCCGCACCACCCCCACGCCCACCTGAACGCCCAGGGCCACGGGCAGCTCCTGGGCACGACCCGGGAGCCCAACCCTTCGGCGACTGGCGCGCAGGTCAGCAATGGAAGTAATTCAGGGCAGATGGAAGAGATCAATACCAAAGAGGTGGCTCAACGTATCACTACCGAGCTCAAGCGCTACAGCATCCCACAGGCCATCTTCGCGCAGAGGGTGCTTTGCCGCTCCCAGGGGACTCTCTCGGACCTGCTGCGCAACCCCAAACCGTGGAGCAAACTCAAGTCCGGCCGGGAGACCTTCCGGAGGATGTGGAAGTGGCTGCAGGAGCCCGAGTTCCAGCGCATGTCCGCGCTCCGCTTAGCAGGTGAGCCCGCCAAGGAGCTGGTCGTGCGGGGGCTTGGGGGACCGGGAAGCCGAAGGGACCAAAGGAGGGAGGAAAGGAGAAAGGGCTTCATCCCGCCACCCCTTTCCCTGAGAAGGGAGCCCCTGGGCCTGGAAGAGCTGGCACACGACCCTTCCTCATTCGAGACTCAGTGCTTTGGGCTGTGGGAGGCTGTGAGAGCTGAGCGGGAGCGGCCTTGGCAATTGTGGGGTGCATTTGTGCTCGGGTACAGCGTTGGAAGCTAGCATGGTCGGAGACAGAGAGATGTCCCTCACTTGGCGGGACACGTTCTCTCCGGGTTGGGCACTCCGGATTTGGGGAGAGGGAGGCGACTGAGTGCGTAGAACTGCACGCGGGTGTTCCCAGCCAATACCCCTGGCACATACACCGGCGCTCGGCTGGAGGGCTGGAGCGAGTCGGAGGTGAAGGCTGCCAGCTTGTGTTTGGCTGAATTCGCTGCGGTGACCCCCTCCCGTGCTCACTTCCTTGGCACCAGGCAAGCTCTGCGGGAACCGCACTCGACAAATGCGGGCAATAGTTTCCGAAGCTGCTGGTGGTGGGTGCGCGGCGCGCGCGACACGATGTACGGTTAGCACTCACTCTGCGCGTAGAACTGGCTATGGAAAGGAGAGGGAGGCAGACGGTGCCGAGGTCCGAGGTCCAGGTGAGGGCTGCCACCACCCAAGGAATAGGGGCGCTTCTAGCAGA
Organism: Trichechus manatus latirostris; assembly: GCF_000243295.1. Classification (NCBI taxonomy): domain Eukaryota; kingdom Metazoa; phylum Chordata; class Mammalia; order Sirenia; family Trichechidae; genus Trichechus; species Trichechus manatus. Next base: position 15,554,340 of record NW_004443988.1, on the reverse strand, counting down.
ACCCAGAGACCGCTTTCACAGTCCACTCACTTAGGACTTGGCTTTTCGTTTTAATCTGTGTGATTTTCGCCTGATTCTCCACGCAGCGGGTGAGAGTGTGTAAACGACCCCGTCTGCGAGCAGAGGTTTCCCGGTCCCGAAACCCAGGTGTTTCGGAGCCCAGGTGCAGACAGCTTCTCTGGCCAACTCCTGCAAATTTTGTGGGCAGAAACACGGGGGAGTCTCCGGCCGGCGACTGGCGGAGGGGACTGCTGAGCCCAGCTGGAACTTCAGCGGGGATTTCAGGCGGATTCGCGGGGGTGCTGAGGCGAGGACGCCCGAGAGCCGACTGTTTGATGAGAATCGAGCGAGGTTGCCAAGTTGATTGACTCCTGGGTCCCGGTCCTCTTCCTCCTCCCTCTACCCCCACACCCCCCAACTCACCCTGACGCCCAGGCCTAAGCCCTGGCGAAAAGAAAGGTAAAAGCCGGAATGAAGGTTTGTTAATTAACTGATCGCTCTCCATTAATTCGTCCCTGGAGAATGAAAGATAGTCAATCCGCTCGGAGCCTGGGGCACTGACCCGTTTCACAGTCTAAAATCAAAGTGAGAGGCCAGAGCCCCCTCCCCCGTCCCCGACCTGCCAATGGGAAGCTAGGGGGAGGCAGGTGTCCGCGAGCCTTCAGCTCGGGCCGGGACGCGACTCAAAGTGTGCCTGGGTTCCAGACGCTCGATGCCTTCTAGCCCGAGCGCCTCAGTGGCCGAGCCTCTGCCCTGCCTGATTTTCCAGCCCTGCTCCGGCTCCTTTGCGCCAAGCCAAGTCGACGCTCGGGCTTCTGGTGCCAGCTTCTGGGAGTCAAGTAGGAGGGGTGGGACAGGTGAGGGAGCGGGAGGCTTACGGGGTGCCCTCCGGAATCCTGGGCTCCCTCGTTTCCACTTGGGCGCGATGAAGAGTGTTCTCTAGCCCTGTGTGCCGGCACCATATCGCCCCCCATCGGCTGAGCGAGACCCACGGGCAACCGCATTTCCGGGGGGGGGGGGGACGAAAGAGCTGCTCCTAGCCCTGACTGCTCCGCCTCTGCCGGCGCCTAAGGTCGTCAGTGTTTTTTCTCACACCCACGCCAGGCCGCAGGCCCTGGCTTCCTGACCTTTTGCGAGGCAGTGTCTGCCGTGGCGTTCAAGCTGGGAGGGGGAGTAAAGAAAGGGGGTGGAAATGGAGAGGGATGTCCCCAAGGAAGCCGCTCCCTCACCCCCGATCCTGCGAAGGCGCATGCTCTGGGACTTCAATGGCTGCCTTACCCCCACCACCTCACGTTGCCCCCTGGAAAGACAGACTGACAGGTTCTGTTGAGAGCCGTCCCTCAAGCCCTAAAAGACTGGCTTAGCGTCCTGCCCTGCGCGAGCGACCTCTGATCTCCACGCGTGGAAAGCTGAGCTCAGCTGGTCTGCTGTGTCCGTGAGGGGGAGCCTTCCTGGGACCGGCGTGCGGGAGGCGCAGGGAGGTAGGCAGGCACAGGTAGGGTGCTGGGCCCCGGCTGGGAGGGGCGGTGGTTATCGAGGGGGCACCTGCTTGCGCACCCAAGAGCCCACAGAGCAGTTCGTAGCGAGCCGTGCCCAGCCCTTAGCTCCAGGTACGTAGTCTTTTCCTCCAAAAGATGGAAAATCAAAGACTCCAGCAAAACACGCGTTTGGCGCCAAACCTCCAACAGACTCTGCGACTTAAGAACCAGATGGAGAGTCATCTTTTTTGTTTTCCTTTCTTTAACCTAATTAAAGGGTAGGGAGGACTACGACTGAGGGCGCCATGAGGGCTGAGACAAGCAGTTCCTTCACACCGCGAATGCGCCCACCTTTTTTTAAGACACTGAAGAACGAGCCGCCTCGTTACCGTTCTCATTTTTAAAAAAAGAAGTGGGGGTCATTTTCTGAACCCTCCAAATGATTTCTAGGAAGCCCTGAACACAGGAGCCTTAAAACCGATTGCCAGGCTCCTCCGCCATGCGGCGGGAAGTTGCTGCTTCCTCTTTCCAATACCCCCCCTTCCCTTCCCACTCCCCCT
>NW_004443988.1:15535046-15552202 GCF_000243295.1 Trichechus manatus latirostris | reverse complement strand
CCCACCCACCCCCCGTTCCCCCACGCCAAGGCGCGCTTCGCCGCTTGGCATGCTTGTTGAACGCAAAGAACCCCACCTCCGTCCCCACCCCGGCTGAGGCCCGGGCCCACGGAGGTCGGCTCCTTCGCTTTCTAGGCCACTCCCTGTCCCGCAGGCTCCGCGCAGCATGTAGTCTAGGGTCAGACCTCCCCGCACCTTGTGGCGTTTTTGGAGAGGCGCCTTCCGGTCACGAAATTACGCGTGTTAGTGGGAGACGCGCGACAGGAGGAAATTCTCACCGAATTAACTACCTTAAAAAAAATCAATATATGTTCTCTCAATGTGATACTATAGGGTCGCTATGAGTCGTAATCGATTCGACGGCAACGGGTTTTGGTTTGAGTGTGATACTCGCTGCTGCCCCATTAGAGCGCAACGCGACCAGTTCGTGCTGCATCTCGTCCCGGGTGGGGTGAGGGGGTTGGGCTGTGCGGGTAGGTGGGTGCCTCTCCTCTGACGTGGGTGCCTATCAAGACCCGAGGAGATTTGTTTCCAATTAAAGATTCCAGAAGGTTTCAGCTGCGCGGCGGGAGCTGCCCGCGCCAGAAAAGTCTGTGAAGCGCACCGATCAGCAGGTGCAGCACTGCGGACCCAGGAAGCGATCACACCTGGGGTTCGGGCAGGAATGGAATGGGGCCACTCCCGACTCTGCCCAACCTAGAGACGCCGATGCCTCCAAATGGCGCCGGGGAGCAGGCCGGGACTCACGTGCCAGGGACTGCGCCCCCTTCCTGCCCGGGATTTGCCTGAACCTGGGGGGAGTGGTTGGCCAGGAGGCCGCCCGCCATGAGAAAGTCTCGCCGGGCTCAACCTGGGCAGTGTTTGCTGTGAGTGGCCTTGCGGCCTGGTTGATTGATAACTGGCCCCCTCGCAAGTCCATTTGTTTTTTGTTAATATTTATCCTGGCAGGTGACATTTCAATTGTCCCCTCACTTCCCTACACTGCGGGGGCAGGGTAGAAGGGGTGCGATGCAGGACCCTGGGAATCCTCACTTCCCTAACCTCCAAAGGGTCCGGGTCGAGAGAGAGGCCAGGACTAGGCGTGTGGGACGCGGGAGATGGAAGAATTTCCGGGCCTAAGAGTGGCAGTAGAAGACGAAAAACGAACCGATTCCTTCGCGGCTCCGCGAGGCGGGTCTTGGGCAGCACAGCTGCTCCCAGCCGGTCGCAGTGCGAACAAAGGACCGGTGGGGCGCGGCCAGCGGCGTCCACCTCGAAGCCCAGAGCCCGGGGAGGCGGGAGGCGGGAGGGGCGTCGCCCTCAGGGAACCCTCTTCCGTAAGCCGGACTGGCCTCCCCCGGGCGTGGCCCGGGGCCGTCCTATTTGTCAAGCAGAGACTGGCGTCCCAGAGCCTGCCCAGGCCTAATGGTAGCCGTGTATCCAGAGAGTCTGCTGGGGACCCGCCCTCCACCAGCCAAGCGCGAAACCAAAAAGCCTCGCTCTTGGGGTGAATCACCAGAAGCCTCTGCGAGGGCACAGCCCGTGTCTGTCCCCTCGGGAGCGTGGGACAATAGTTCTCTCTGTGCAAGCTCCACTTGGAAGCACAAGCCCCAGTGAAGAGAAGAAGGGGCGGCCCGAGAAGAAGTGTGCATTTGGTTAAGACTGAAGCCGCTGGTTTGGCTGGGGGGAGGGAGACCTGCTTCTGGGGTTTGAGGAGGCCTGGCAGCTATTGTGTGGTGAACTTGACGTCAGTACAGCGAGGATGGAGGATGCCGCCGGAAACAAACACCCCGCGACCTGTTCGAAGGGTAACTGTCCCGCCAGCAGCGCAGCCCCAGACCCCTTGGAAGCGCCCAGAGAGCGATCGATGGAGGTTAGCCAGAGTGGCCTGCCCAGCCCAGGCGCGGCTGTCACTAGAGACACAGCCCCACCATCTGACACTTGCGACTGACACTTGGGACGGGCAGTGCCAACAATAACACTGTTGTGTCGTATCAGCAAAGCTACTCAAAGCCCAGGGCGCGTCTTCCTTTATCTTCAGGCGCGCCGCGGGGAGCCGAACTCCTACGATGCCCACCATGGACTCATCTTCCCGGTGTAGCCTGACGGGCTGGGTTCGGAAGCCAGGCGCGCCCCCTACGGGCCACTGGCGCCAGGAGCCTAGGAAGCCTCTGGTCCAGGCCGCTGCGAAGAGAAAAGGGATGCTTGCTGCATCTTTGTATCTAGAACATTTTTTCCTGGTGATTTTCAAAACGATAACTATTTTAGTAAGAAGAGGGTGTGGCGGATGAAGAGAAGGGTATCTAGTGGATCCATTTGAATTCCCAACAATGCCCGGGTATTACCCCATTGATGGGGACAAAACTCTCGTTCCTCCAAAGTACACCCCTACTCTAATCTCCCCAAACAAAATGCGTGTTTGGATTCTCTATCGAATTATACTTTTTCCAGAATGTTTCTGTTTGATAAAAGCAAGGTCAGAGGTGATCAAAAGTGACCCTGGCGGTCTCAGGTCAAAAGTTGGGGCTGGGGTATTAGGTACTGGTCGGATTAGCGGTTCCTTTGTTTTGTTGTTTCCCCTTCCCGCGAACTGATCGGAGTCAGGTGGCAGTTCCGAGGCCTTGAGCTTGGAGGTCTTTGTTTCCTCTTGTGTGGGGTGGGTGAAAGGGCGTTCGGAGACCAACCGGTCCGGAGCCACGACGCTGCATCAGGACCATGGACAGGGCCCCGGCGCTGTGTCGCGTAGTCCGGTTTCTCTTCGCACTTGGACGGCGTCTAGGATACCTTTGAAAAGTCGTAGTGAGTAAACGAAAACTAACAGCTAGTATTCCAAAGTTTATGAGAAAGCGCGAGGCCCCGCCAGGAATATTCGCTGGTGAAGTCAAGTAACCGAAAAGATCAAATCTACCAGCGTCGATAAGGTGGTTAATCTTTTGGTCCCTCCACTGCAGCTTTGTGTGTGTGTCTGAGTGTACGTGCACACCTGCTTATAAAATCGGAATTCGAGTCCCTTATGTGTGACAAGGGTTGGATCCTTAAGCTAAAACGTTCGATTCAGTCTCTTTGATCCGTGCTGGGGGAAATCTATAGTCATCTCTAATCTACTGGGTCTTTAAGGAGGTTGTTACATGAGCTGTTTTGATGTCATCATTTCCACATCCGTGGCAAATTCAGCTAATCAAACAGGCGTTGGTGCTCAAAGTTCTTGGAAGAAATAGTTCTTACAGGGCATATCAGTAAACTGTTCCTGATTTCCTTGTAAGAAAGAAAATCTTCAGGTTAATGAAGGCAAGTAATTAAAACGGAGGCTCTCAGGTGTTTGCTCCTCACCCTGCATTGTCGGAGGGCTTGCCCTTGAAGTAACAGTGCTCAGTGCTCTTTGTAAATACCACATATGGGAATATTTAGGATCTAACATAATATTTTAAATCAACCAAAGAGTTTTGATGAGGTTGGATAAAGAAATAACTAGTTTCATTTTAGTCCCCATTAAAATAGAAGGCTTTCCACACTTAGTAAAATTGAATGGTCCACAGCCTAGGGTAGCAACAGAAGCAGTCTTACTGAGGTCATAGTTCTTAGAGGATAGATTTCTTATAATGCTAGATAGCATTTACCAAATAGTCATTAAATATTATTTTTATTATATCTCTTTGAATATGAATAATCACCTCTGGGAGAAGAAAGCCGCATTATTTCCATAAAAAATGTCAACCTGTATAATCCAGTAAAAGGAAAAAAACTTATTTCTAATGTGAATGAATTTAGTGCACAATCATAAATTCTTCTAACAATAGGTTTGCACAGGTTTTTATTTTAACAGATGTATTTTAATACTAATGAAGCCTACTTCTCATCTGAGATGATAGGATTGGGTAAGGTGACTAGACGAATCACCAGACAATCTGATTATTTTGGTACAGCATACAAAGTATTTATCACAGGGTCTTGCTATAGAATTGTCTACATATGTCCTTCACAAAAGATGTCACATTATCGTGAAATTGAAGAAATTCGCTTCTAGAAATTTTCTTCTCTTTTAGGTGAAGCGAGTTAATAAGACAACAGCTGAACAGAACTAGACCCTAAAGCACAACCAATCAGATTTGTCATAGCAATTGAGAAGAAAAAAATGAGCTTAAAATTGTTGTGCACATACTATTTTTCAGGTACTGTACTAGGCACATAGATTTTTTCATTTAATACTTACCATCTATAACAATGGTTCTCAAACCTTGGTACATGTTAGAATCACTTGGAGATCTTAAAAAAAATACTGACACCTTACTGCAACCCGAGATATCCTGAATGAATTGCTATGGGATGTGACCAGGGCATCAGAATTTTTTAAAGCTTTCCAAGTGATTTTAATATGCAGTGAAGTTTGGGAACCACTGGGCTGTGTGATAGTTACCATTGTTTTCTCTGTTTCTCTCCTCAGTGAGGTTAAATAACTTTCCTGTGGTAACACAGCTGGAAAGCACTGAAGCTTTGAACTCACTTTCCCAGCTCAAAGCCCAAAACCCTTTTACCCTTCACGCCATGCCTCTATTCCTAGTACAGGTCTACCAGGTCAGTGGACCTAGAATGTGGAAACGTGATTCACTGTCATAAACACCCAATCTAGAAAGTTTCTGCATAATAAAGGTCTTGAAATGAGAGTGTGTGTCTTCTCTCTGAGATTCTCAAAGAGAGTTACTTATGGAAACTTATTTCTTTTTTACTTAAGACTTACAAGAGAGACCTTTTATTGCTCTTTTGAAGAAGCAGCCTGTAGGAATGCAAGGTAGTAACAGAGCTAGACCTGGAACCCAAGTCTCCCCACCCATTTGTTCACTTAAACAGTTATTGATGGGGAAGGCCCATCTCATTAGATGTGGTCCTTGTGGATAGGACTGGCCTACTGGGACCCATGACTGGAGGAGGCCTAAGGACCCAAGTACTCCCACACTTCCAGGCATCAGTGTTCTGTTCTGCTGTTGGGCAGCAGTTACCTTTCTTGGCTTCACCTCAGCGCCTGTCTTGTTATTCCAAAGCTTGCCTGTTACTCATATTTTAGGACCCTGCACTGAAAAATAATAAATTGACTTAAACTCTGTCTATATATTAGTAAACATCCAGAGGACAGCTTACAATTTCAGAGAAACCCCTTGTGTTTCCACATCCATATTTCTCATCTTCCTTTTCATATGCCATAGGGTACTCAGAATTGACAGTTTCTGAAATCGCTGCGTTCGTTTTCACATCTAGTGATGATCTCATAGTCCCAAAGGGAGGTTATCAGAGGAGCACCATAAACTATATGCTTTTCGCTTTCTTTCCTGTTGTTTTCTAAAACAGATCAATGGGGAAAATTAAATAAATAAAAGAGCGAAGCGCGCCATCTAGTGACCGCCGTGCTCACTGCAGGTTCCGCGACTGGAGTGGACTGGAGTGCGTGAGAGGGGTGTCTAACGCGATTCGAGTATTGATGGAGTCACAAAAATCGTTCATTTAGGCAATTTAATCTTTGCTATTAAATGTCCTTTCAATTCATTTGGGGTAATTAAGGTACAGTTAAAGTGATTATATTCTTATTACTTATGCTAGACAAAGACATATTTGTCACACTAATGCGGTTAACTAAGGACTCAGAAAGAAAGTTAACATTTACTTCAAATGATGCAACTGGAAAAATCAGTTCCTCTTTTCATCATTAATCCAATGAGCTGGGTGATTATGTAATGGCACTACAAGCTCATTAAATAGGGGAAGTGCTGATTAAAATGACTGCTAGGGGAAAACCTGAACCAGAAGTACCTCAGTATCATTTGCTCAGCATTCCTAGGCAAAATTACTTCGTGCTCCTCCCCCCACCCCCAAAGTAATAAACAGCTCCCGAGTTTTATCCTGACATTAAAAAGAGGAATACCTCACAGAAAGCGTTTGTTATCAGACTGCAGATGTTGTTAAACCAAAATATGTTTTTAAATGGTAAATGGATTCTTGGGGTAGGGAGGAGACAGGTAGATGGACAGGATGGGGAGGAAGAAAATTCCTGAAATAATCAGATCCAGAATAAAAATTTCCACTTGCAGGCTTTGGAAGTCACTTTCCTTTGCATGAACACCCTTCTTATTAGACAGTCCTCCTTGCCCAACCCAGTTCCAGTTTTACTGCCTTCAATGGATGGGGACAGACTCCTGTGCCCAGAATCATGCCACAGCTGGTTATGATGTGCACTCTAAAGAGCGCTAAGTACCTCTGCTGCAAATGAGTCTCTTCTCAATGTTTTTCCACATTCACATGAGATTATAAACCATCATCCTTGAACCTCTTTTGCCATAATCTCTACAAATAACAGTTCCCAGTCTCTTATGATAGCTTAATTCTGAGTGCTCATAAAGGGAGAAAGAATTGAAAACCTAATGAATTTGAAGTTTGCCTTCCTAATAAAAATGGCTTTTTAAGTCGATGCCTGGCTCCTGCCTGAGGGGATGATCCAAGGATAAGGGTGGTCAATCAGATAATTGGAGATTATTTTCCCCAGGAAACTGTCAAGTTTATGTTTTGAAAATCATAATTGTAGCAGTTGTATTTTGCCCCTATTTATCCCATTGAATACTAATTACTCCTATGCACTTTACAAATAAGAAGGAAAAGTTATCAAGTCATCAGTCACCTAAATTTACAACTGCCTTAGAAAATAAACTGGTCGGTTATTTTAATATTTACAGAGTCATTGTTAATTTTATAGATCATATTATGCTATTTTAAATTACTAGGAAAAATCCTGGACTAAGAATCAAGCATCCTGGAGACAGATTCTTGCACTAATTAGCTCTAACCTTGTCAAGTCATTTAACCTTTCTGAGCCCCATCTCGTTCAATGAGGAATGAAGGATTTGGCGTAGGGCTCCTTCCAGTTCCCACCTTCTATGATAGATTGCCTTCTATGAGGACTGTGTATCCATGGCAGAGCAAAGTTGGAATCCTAGTCTCTTATCCCAATTTAGTGCTCTGTCGCCAGCATCAGGACTCAACAACGTGTAAGGCCCAAGGGGATAGTCTCCTGTCAGGTGGTCAGGAGGAAACAGCCCATCCAGTCAGGAGTGCTGCCTTCTGGCACAGAAATGCTTTAGTTTGAGATTACATTGCCTGCGTCCTAGGTGAGGATGCAGATCATCAGGAACTCTTCACACTGCTGATGGGAATGTGAATTGGCACCATCACTTTAAAAAATCAGTTGCACATATCCAGCAATTCTACTCTTTGGCATTTACTCTAGAGAAACTCGCAAATGCTACAGGAAACATGTACAAGATTGTTCGTAGCAGCATTGTTTGTATGCATGAAAAACTAGAAACAGCCCAAGTAGCTGACGAGGAATGCATAAATGAATTGTGATGTATTCATATAATACAATTTAATACAGTGATGAAAATGACTAAACTACAACTGTACACAACAGAGATGAATCTTAGGAACACTGTTGAATTTTTTAAACGGTAAGCTATAGAAGACCACGCCAGAGCAACACCATTTTTATAAAGCTCAAAAGCAGGCAACGCTGAACAACTTAGTGTAGAGAGATACATAAATATGTGGTAAAAACTGTTTTTAAAAAACCAAATGGATAATTAACACAAAATTCAGGAGAGTGGTTAACTCCATTAGGGGAAGGCAAGGAGCTAAGAGAAGAGAAAACACCTTTGTAGCTTCAACAGCTCGTTGGATGGTGTGTTCGCAAGTGTTCAGTTTATTGCTGTGCTTCGTATCTTACATATCTGATGCATAATGCTTTGTAAGTGGTGGTGTTCGTTGTAGTTGGGTCAGTTCTGACTCATGGAGACCCTGTATGTGCAGAGTAGAACTGCTCCATAGGGTTTTTAAGGCTCTGATCTTTGGGATGCAGATTACTAGGCCTGTCTTCCAAGGCACCTCTGGTTGGGTTCGAACCACCAACTTTTTGGCTAGTATTTGAGCTCTTAACCATTTGCATCATTCAGGGACTCCACTTGTAAGCAGTAAATAGTTTCTGATTTTTAACATCAAGGAGAAAAAAAGATTGTTTTGTCTGGTTCTCCAATCCAAACAATTTGGGCCAAACAAACTCCGAAATGTTTTCTACTGTCATTCATGCAGTTCAAAGTCCTGTACTAAATGTCAGCTCTGTTATGAATTATCGATTCCTGGAACTGGGCCTGGAGTCCCTAAGTTAAGTGCTTGACTACAAGCCAAAATGTTGACAGTTTGAAGCCATCTAGAGGTGCCTTGGAAGACAGGCCTGGCAATCTGCTTCCGAAAGATCACAACCTTGAAAACCCCATGGAGTAGTTCTACTCTGCACACATGGGGTCGCCATGATTCGGAATCGACTTGATGGCAACTAACAACAACAACAGAACTCAGGCTGATTGTGGACAGGGCATAAGAAGTAAAAGCAGAAATTTCATTAGATATAGAAAGAGCATTCATTTCTTCACTGCTGTAGCAGGTTCTGTGCTCAGTACTAGAGATGGAGTGAACAGCAGATTTGGCTCCTTGCTCCCTGGGAACTCGCAGTCTAGTAGGGAAGACAGAGGAATAGTTACTCATAGACTTCTCTTTGGTTGTTTTTTTTTTTGTTCCAAGAAGGACAACTTCAGGGTGTGGTGACCAGCACCAGTTGCCATGGAGTCAATTCCAACTCATGGTGACCCCGTGTGTGTCAGAGTAGAACTATGGGTTTTCAATGGCTGATGTTTTGGGGAGTAGATCACCAGACCTTTCTTCTGAGGCACCTCTGGGTGAACTTGAACCTCCAACCTTTTGGTTAGCAGCCAAGCATGATAACCATTTGCACCACCCAGGGTGTAATAAAGGGACAAGTAATTGAAGATCTGGAGGATGAGAAGGACTGAGTCAGAAATGGAGGAAGAGGGAACAACAGTATGTGTGGAAGCCCTGGCTGAAACCCTGTCCCAGATTTACTGAATCTGTATTACTGTAGAGCTGGAAGCTTGTTCCTTCCCAGCACAACTGAGTGAGATAATACATTCCCATCAATAACAAGAGGATTCTCCAAGGCTGTGGTTTCCTCGGTGGACGAGGAGTAGGAAGGCAGTTTCATATTCTTCTAGAAGAGCAAATCAGACTGGTGGAAAGGTAGGGGCAGAATGTGCATTGTTTAAAAAGCCTCTTAGGTGATTCTCTGCAACTTCAAAGGAGAATTATAATGCTGATATTGAGAATTTAAAAGCAAATGACTTTTCTTTTTGCCTCCTTTTTTTTTTATTTTACCCTTATTTTGAGAACAATCTATAACTCCATAGCTTACTATATACATGATACCATATACAGTAAGCTGTATGTGTGCTGCTGTATATAGTAGGCTGTGGGGATTTTATATATATGTATATGTGTGTATATGTATACATACATATGTCAGAGTAGAACTTTGTCTTCTGATCACTTTTGAGATCAAAGGTTCACCCAAGAACTCAAGAATGAATTCAAAATTGGTTCAAGATTGGAACCACATGCTTTTCCATCTAAAAATTATCACTGTTGTGTAGGTCCTTTCTACTCAAAGTGAGTTTCACAGACCAAGAGCATCAGCCTCACCTGGGAGCTTGTTAGAAGTGCAGATTCTCAGGTCCCACCCAGATCTGCTGAATCCGAATCTGCATTTTAATGAGATCCTCAGGAGATCCATGTGCAAGTTAAAGCCTGAGACGCACCATTGTGGGTCATATTACATCATTCAAAAGTTCAATTTTCCTTCATTGCCAAACACAGATTGGGTGCCTCCTGCGTGCCAGGCAGTGGGTTAAGTGCTAGGGCTGGAAAGATGAATGATAGAGTCATACCTGGAGGAGTTCATAGGGAGGGAAAGCATGGTAAATACTTAACACATCTCTGATGGGTGCTATGATTTAGGGATAGATAAAATTCTGTGGGCACAGGAAAGGAAGCTGGAGAGAAGACTGAACAAGATCGTAAAGGACCTTGTGTGCCTGTGTGGGCCAAAAGGCTTGGTTTACAATAGCAAGGACTAAAGGAAGTTGTGACCTATAGTGGAGGGAAATGATCAGATGGTGCTTTTGAAAGCATACTGGTAGCTTGAATGGGAAATAATAGAAGAAGAAGTAACAGGGGACTAGCTAGGAGAGGTGGCAATAGATTGTGAGGGTCTGATTGTATGTCACTGCCAGCAGAGGTGAGAGCTGGAGAGAATGGTGGGCAAAATTTGAGAGGTATTTCTAAAGTAAAATTGGGAAGAGATCGTGGGAGGTGAGTGTAAAAGAGGAACTGACTCCATTGTTCTGCTTTGGAAACATGGTGCATCAACATAACCATAGAGTGGCTATGCTGATGTCAATATAGAGAAATAACATTTCAGAATAGCCCACTTTGTCAAGCATATTCTGAAGATAGGTGGGCTGTCTGGTTTCTGCACAGATCTGAACATGTCACTTAATAGGGAAGACAGGATGTTAGTATGATGCTAATAAGTGAAGACTGTGGGTTCAGTCCTTCTGTTTTGGTTTTGGCTTCCCAGTGTTGGTGGGCAGTGATGGCCACTCTCATTCCAGCCAGCTGCCTGCTGTTGGGCACACAGTAACCACAGAGAACCAGTGTGAAGGGTTAGCCTAACTAAATTCGTCCCTGCTGTTAGAGGAGGCTTCTGTCTGTAAGCAGAGACAATGGGAGAGGAGATGATCCGCTCAGCTGGAGACTTGTTGGATGTGTTCTCCAAAGAGGGGCAGACAATGTTAACAAATCTTGGTTTTAGTCACTTTCAGATCAGTTTACGGTGGGAACTAACATTCTAAAGTCAAGCATATTCTCATAAGAAAGGAAGGTTAACTTTTCTCTAGTTATTTTCACAGTTGCCACAAGAGCCTCAAATTTTAAAAAGGAATTTTAAATTAATAGATGTTTACTTTTGAATATGTAGTACATGTCTATCATTTAAAAAAAAATTTAAACAGCATAAAAAGCTGTACAGGGAAAACCAAGTTTTCCTCCCAACCTATTCCCTGGCTGGCCAGTCCTCCTCCCCTACAGGCAAACTCTGTTACCAGTTTCTTGTGGAGGGCTTGTTAAGTGTATGGGCGTGTGTTGTGTGCGTGCAAGTGTGTGTGTCTGTGCATCCCTCTTAAAATAATCAACGACCTATTCCATCTCGCAGAGGATAACTTTCTAAGGAAAGTAGCAAATGGCTTTTCCTTCCTTTAATTCTGCTCTTTGGCTGATCTACATTTGCCTTCCAAGAAACGTATTTATGGTCCAGCAAAGTGCTTCCCAGTACAATTATCTGAGCAATGAAATTAAAGAAGTAACCACAGGGTGACTGCCCTTCTGGATACTTCAAAATGGCCCTAGGTGCTTAAATGGCAGTCCCCTTTGCTTTTTTATGGAAGATAGTTCAACATTCAAAAGTTGTTCAAAATTTAGGCTTATATAATGTATTCCACCTACCACCTAGCCTCCCTATTTTAAAGTAATACATCACCCAGACACCACTACTATATCATTGTAGAGCACTGCCTTCAACGCAATGGTGGAGATTTTTGCCAACTAGTTAATTATTGTCCTGTGCATATGCAATTTTGGATCCTGCTTTAATCGTGACATGGAAGGAAGGAGGGACGGAGAGAGGGAGGGAGGAAGGGAGGAAGGGAGGAAGGAAGGAACCTGTTGTTGTTGAGTCAGTTCTGATTCATGGAGTGGAACTGCTTGGGTTTTCTTGTCTGTAGTCTTTATAGAAGCAGATCGCCAGGGCTTTCTTCCACAGAGCCACAGAGTACATTTGAATTGCCAACTTTAGGTTAGTAGTCAAGGGCAAACCGTTCGCACAACCTGGCCTTAGTAATTTTTTTCTCTAAGTTTATTTCGTTGTTGTTGGAAATATACACAGCAAAACATACACCAATTCAACAGTTCTATGTGTACAATTTACTGACATTGATTATGTTCTTCAAGTTGTGTAACCATTCTCACACTCCTTTCTGAGTTGTTCCTCTCCTATTAACATAAATTCACTGCCCCCTAAGGTCCTATATAATCTTTTGAATTACTGTTGTCATTTTGATCCCATATAGATAGTTCTTAAAAGAGCATAACGTTCAAGGCCGACGTTTTTTACTGGTTAAGCTAAACTACTGTTTGGTTTTAAGATGACTTCAGGGGATATTTTTGGTTTAAAGTTTAAAGATTATCTCAGGGCAATAATGTCAGGAGTTCATCCACCCTCCATGGCTCCAGAAAGTCTAGAGTCCATGAGAATTTGAAATTCTGTTCTGCATTTTACCCCTTTTGATCAGGATTCTTATGTGGAATCTTTAATCAAAATGTTTAGTAATAATAGCTAGGCACCATCCAGTTCTGGTCTCATGGCAAAGGAAGCAGTTGTTGATGGAGGTAATTAGCACACATTCCATATCCTCCTCCTCCCTATTCCTGATCCTCCTTCTTCCTCTGTACCTCCAGGCAAATAGAGACCAATTGGTGTGCCTTGGATGGCTGCTTTTAAGACCCCAGGCACTGCACAATGAACTAGGGGGTAGAGCAGAAGCACTAAACACGTTATTAGGCCAGTTAACTGGAATGTCCCATGAAACCATGACCCTAAACATCCAAACCAAGGAACCAAATCCCATGAGATGTTTGGTTGTATATAAGCAGCCTCAGCAGCTACTCTTTTTTTCTTTTCTTTTCTTTTTTGTCATTGTAAGTATATCTGTCACACAACTTTTGCCAATTCAACTTTTTACAGGTGTACAACTTATTAACAGCAATTACAATAATTGGCGTGCAACCCTACCCTTCATGCTATTTTTCCATCGTCATTATCCACCCCTTTCCCCCTCCCTCCTGCCCCTGGTAACCACTAATAAACTGTGGTCTCTGTACATTTGCCTTTTCTTCTCTTTTTATGTAAGTTAGGTCATACAATATTTGTCCTTTTGTGATTGGCTTATTTCACTCAGGATAATGTCTTCAAGCTCCAGCCATACTGTAGCCTCTGTCAACACTTCATTTCTCCTACTGGCTGAGTAGTATTCCATTGTATATATGTACCACATTTTGTTTATCCATTCATCTGTTGATGAGTATTTAGGTTATTGTGAATAATACTGCAAAGAACATTGGTGTACAAGTTTCTTTTTGAGTCTCTGCTTTCAAGTCTTTTGGGTATATACCAAGGAGTAGAATTGTTGGATCTTATGATAGTTCTATTCTTAGTTTTTTGAGAAACAGCCACACTGTTTTCCATAATGGTTGTACCATTTTGCATTCCCACCAGCAATGAATAAGGGTTCCAATTTCCCCACATCCTTGCCAACATTTGTTATTTTCTGGTTTTTGTCTTTTTTTGGTTTTTTTTGGCTTAACCATCCTAGTGGAAGTGAAATGATATCTCATTGTGGTTTTGATTTGCATCTCTCTGATGGCTAATGACACTGAGCATCTTTTCATGTGTTTGATGGCCATTTCAGTGTCCTATTTGGTGAAATGTCTACTCAAGTCCTTTGCCCATTTTATGATTGGGTTGTTTGTCTTTTGTTGTTAAGTTGTCGACGTTTTGTATATGTTCATATTTGGTTATTAAATTCTTATCAAATATATGGTTTCTGAAGATATTCTCCCAGACAGTAGCTTGTCTTTTCACTTTTTTGATAAAGTCTTTTGATGGATGAAAGTTTTTAATTTTTATGAGGTCTCATTTATTTATTTTGTCTTCTGCTGTTTGTTTTTTTGTTATTATATTTGTTAATCCATTGTTGAAAGCCAGGCCCGACAATGTTGCCCCTGCTTGTTCTTCTAAGAATTTTATGGTTTTAGTTTGCACATTTTGGTCTTAATCCATTTTGAATTTATTTTTATGTATAGTGTGAGGCACGGATCCTGTTTCATTTTTCTGCATGAGGAAATCCAATTTTCCTAGCACCATTTATTAAAGAGACTCTTCTTTCCCCACGAAATGGCTTTAACTCCATTGTCAAAAATCACTTGACCATAGATGTGTGGGTTTATTTCCGGACTGTCAATTCTATTCTGTTGATCTATGTGTCTATTATTATACCAGTACCAGGCTGTTTTGATTACTCCAGTTGTGTAACCCATTGCCGTCAAGTTGATTCCAACTCATAGCAACCCTATATAATATGTTTTAAAATCAGGAAGTGTAAGTCCTCCTACTTTATTCTTCTCTTACAACATTGTTTTAGCTATTCAGGGCCACTTGCCGTTCCATATAAAGTTGAGGATTTGTTTTTATATTTCTGTAAAGAAGAATATTGGAAGTTTGATCGGGATTGTGTTGAATCTATAGATCACTTTGGGTAGTATTGACATTTTAACAATATTAAGTCTTTTAATCCATGAACATGGAACATCTTCATTTATTTAAGTCTTCTTTAATCTCTGACAGCAACGTTTTATAGTTTTCATTGTATAATCCTTCACATCCCTCGTTAGATTTATTCCTAGGTATTTTATTCCCTTAGATACTATTGTAAATTGAATTGTTTTTCCAATTTCCCTTTCAGATTTCTCACTGCTGGTGTATAGAAACCCATATGGTTTTTGTTTGTTGACCTTGTGCCCTACAACTTTGCTAAATTCCTTTATTAGCTCTAGAAGTTTTCTTGTGGGCACTTTGGAATTTTCTATATGTAGGATCATATGAATAGAGATAATTTTACTTCTTTTCCAATCTGGATACCTTTTATTCTTTTTCTTATCTTATTGTTCTGGCTAGGACTTCTAATGCATTATTGAATAGAAGTGGTGAGAGTGGGCACCCTTGTCTTGTTCCCATTTTCAAGGGGAAAGCTCTCGGTCATTCCCCATTAAGTATAATGTTGGCTGTTGGCTTTTCATATTTGCCCTGAATCACACTGAGGAATTTCACTTCTTTTCCAATCTTCTTTAGGGTTTTCTTCAAGAAAGGGTGTTGGGTTTTATCAAATGCTTTTTCTACATCAGTAGGGACGATCATGTGGTTCTTTTCCTTTGTTCTATTGATGTGGGGTATTACATTAATTGACCTTCTAATATTGAACCATCCCTGAATTCCCGGAATAAATCCCACTTGGTCATGCTGTACGACTCTTTTAATATGCTGTTGGATTCTGTTTGCTAGTATTTTGTTGCAGATTTTTGCTTCTTATTCATAAGACATATTGGCCTGTAATTTTGTTTTTTTGGTGTCTTTGTCTGGTTTGGGTATCAGGGTTATGTTTGCTTCATAGAATGAATTAGGGAATATTCCTTCCTTCTCTTTTGTTTGGAAGAGTTTAAACAGTATTGGTGTCAATTCTTCTCTAAATGTTTGGTAGAATTACCCAGTGAAGACACCTGATCCCAGGCTTTTTTTTTGTTGGGAGGTTTTTAATCACTGATTCAATCTCTTCGCTTGTTATGGGCTTAGTAAATTTTTTTTTACCATTTGTGAGATACCTACCATGATCAAGCATCTTGTATCTCATATTTTTATAATTTATTTTTTAATTCCAGTGCTTTAAAAAAAAAAAAAAACCTCTTGTTGTGTGTTATATGCTAATCAAGAAAAAAGGAGACAACAAAAATCATCCACAACACCCACCACACAGAAGCATTATTTATTTATTTATTTTGGTGAATATCCTTCCAGTCTTTTCTGAATGGAATGATATATACAGACTATTTTGTAACTTTTTAAATTAAAAATATCATATTTTGGACTTCCGGGCAACATGGTGCTATAGTCAGAAGCACCACACCGTCCCTCCATAGCAAAGATCAGAAAAACTAAGTCAAACGGAGTCACACATCAATCCTGAAACCCTAAGCATCAAATGAAGAGCTAAAGAACTCAGCCAAGCACTGAATGGAATAAGAAACTGACCGAGAACAGACAACAAGGAGAGATACATGCAGAAGTCCCCAATCAGCTACCGCAGCACAGATCTGCCATTTTGGACTCCTATCGGAGATCAGTGAACAGGGGGTACGAGAAAGCAGCTTCACAGAGCTTCCAGCAGGAGACAGAACCACTGGTAACCAGCAATATAGGCTTTCCCAGCCCCCACGTTTCTTCATCCCCACTTAGCCTCCTCTGCTTCCTGCAGCTACAGCCTCTTGGCCGGGAAGCACAAGCTTCACCCCAGTGTTGTTGGATTCCACCCACCCACACTGGCCGGCTCCCTGAGTGCCTTTTGTTGGCTGCTAGTGTTGCTTTTTTCCACTTCTTTAGATTTCTTCCTTACCTCTCACCACCTCCCCCTCCTTTCTCTCAAATACCTGGCTCTGTGTGCCATCTTTGCTTCTTCTTGAAAGGCTGTGAAACACCGCTTGACTGTGAAACTGCTTCCCGGCCGTGCTGCCATGCTGGTGGGATCCCCGGGGCTTTTTTCTAATTTTGTTTGCTCTGATTTGTTCTGTTCTGATTTGTTTGTTTGTTTTCTTTTTCTTTTCTTGGCTTAGGAGCCCCTTCTAGCTAAGCAGCACTGTGCAGCTTGGAAGCTGCTCCCTTACTCTTTGCAGACGCACAGGGACATCCCTGGGGGCATTTCTTTTTTCTTGTTTTTTTTTTGGTGTTTTTTTTTTGTTTCTTTCTTTTGTTTTTTTCTCTCTCTTATTCCCTTTTTGTCTTTCTTCATTTCCAATCTCTTGATTTATTCGTTTTTTTCTTTTACCTTTTTCTTTTTGTTCATTTTTGTTTTTCCCCATTTCTCAGTCTCTCATCTCTCCACTCCAATAGCATACTCCCTTAGCACTCTTTTTTATTTGTGTGTATGTCTTTGGCTCCTATTCCTCTCTCCTCTCTCTCATCCTTCCCATACCCAGCTCAGCTCCACACATCACAATCTACCCCCTCCTTCCTGCCTACCTGCACCATGTGCTGAACATCACACTCCCAAGCAGCACAGGCACGGCCTACTGGAACTGGCCCTACACTGATTTCCATCCGCACTGTCAGCCATGGTATGTGCCACAAACAACCCTTCGCAGTAACTCTCCTTCAGCTGGACATGCCCTGCTGTACCATACCTGAGTGACTGACCCTGCCCATTGGAGAAGGAGGTGAAAAGTATCATGCTCACAGACGAGCAAACAACAAAGAACGCACAGCTCACCTGCTCAGACATAACCAAATAAAACAAAAAATCAGGATGAAACAAACAAATCTACTATCAATAAACAAGGAAAATAACCACTGAATG
>NW_004443988.1:15509567-15534946 GCF_000243295.1 Trichechus manatus latirostris | reverse complement strand
AGTGTTGACATGTCGTGGGGTTGTTAACCAATGTCATAAAACAATATGTGTACTGACTGTTTAATGAGAAACTATTTGTTCTGTAAACCTTCATCTACAGTACAATAAAAAAATTTTTTTAATCATATTTCTAAGTTTATTATGGAATGTTTGATAATACATAAGAGAATAATGGAGACAATAAAAATCCCTGGTAATTCCTTCATCCCTGTCCCTCCAATACATTTTGTGTAGCATTCATTCATTCATTTAGCCAGTATGTGTAGGGCATTTACAAAATGAGCCAGGCAGCAGAGAAAGAGGCAAAAGCTGTCCCCGAGAACTCCATATCAAGAAAATTCTAAAAATTTTCTGTTTAATGACTATGCTATAATTTATTTAACCAATTTCTTAATTTTGGACATTCAGGTTAGTCTGTAAATTAGTGTAGTAAACATATATTTTTGTGACTTTGTAATAATTTAGGAAATACTATAATTTATATAACCTTTCCAACACCGTTTTCTATCATTGGTCATTTCTATTGTTTTCAGGTTTTTTTTTTTTGTTTTTTGTTTTGCTGTTATTAGTGAATGACAGAGCAGTCAGCTATCTTATATATAAAACTTTACTGAATATTTGATTTTGTCTTTTAAAAAATAATTCTTCTCTATTAACAAAGTAATACATACCCAATGTAGAAACTTTGGATAAAGTGGCATATTATAAGCAATAAAACAAAATCAAATATCCATAATTCCATAACCTAGAGATAGACTCTGTTTATATGTTGATTTGCTTCCCTCTAGATTTTTAAAAGTACGTATCACAAAATTGAAGTCATACACAGAATTTACAATTGAATATATCTCAATATTATTAAATATTCAAAAGCATAATTTTTTAAAACTTTTTATTTGGAAATTATTTCAAATTTATAAAAAGTCACAAAAATAAAATAGTACAAAGAACATCCGTATGCTGTTTACCCACATTGACTAATTGTTAATTTTACCCCATTTATTTTATCATTTGCACTCTCAACCCTCTGAGGATAATTTACATACATCATGGCCCTTTTCCCCTAAATACTTCAGAGTGTATTTCCCAAGAAAGTGATATTCTCTTATATAATCCCAGTTCAGTTTTGTCAGTTGATTTAATAATGTGTTTTATAGCCAGGTTCTCCCTTCAGCACAGGATCCAGTGTAGAGTTTAGTTGTCGTATCTCTTTTGCTTCCTTTAATCTGAAACATTTCTGCAGTCTTTCTTTGTCTTTATAATATGGACATGTTTAAAGAACACAGTCCCCTCTTTTTAATAAAATAGTTCTCATTTTGTGTTTATCTGATGTTTCCTCATGATTAGATTGAGGTTATGCTTTCTCACCCAGAAAACTGCATGGGTAATGATGTGTGCTTCTCAGGGGAACACATCTGGAGGCCCTTGATGTCTATCTGTCCTTCACTGGTGAATTAATTTTAATTGGCACAAACACACACACACAAAAAAACCACCAAACCATTTGCTTTCAAGTCTTTTACAGAAGCAGAGGCCAAGCTTTTCTTCCACAGCACTCCTGGGTGGGTTTGAAATGCCAACCTTTAGATTAGCAGCCAAATGTAAATCACTTGTACCACCCAGGGACCTTTAACATAGTCAAGGTGTTGTCTAATTTAATCACTGTATTATTACTGTTTTGGTTTTTTTTTTTTTTTTTTCTCCCTTGTAACTAATAAGCAGTCTGTGGGGAAGCACTTTAAGACCATGCAGATATCCTACTCTTCATCAAAATTTTCTTGTCGATTTAGCATCTGCTGCATAGCGACCCTATAGGAGAAAGTAGAACTGCCCCATAGGGTTTCCAAGGAGCGGCTGGTAGATTCAAACAGCCAACCTTTTGGTTAGCAGCTGAGCTCTTAACCGCTGCGCCACCAGGGCTCCTAGTAGTAGTAGTAGTAGATTCTTGCCTGATCTAATCTTTATCACAATGGTTGCAAAACGCTGATTTTCCGTCTTCAGTACTCCGGCCGTGTTTGACAATCAGCCCTCAGCTTCCTTTTGTAAGCAAGAGCCCTCTCTTCTCTCTCGTATACTTACCCATTCATTATTGGTGTGGACTCAAAAACTCCCTTTTCCCAATGGTTTATAATTCATTACTGTACTTAACTATTTTGGTCTTCCTATTGTCCCAGATTTAACCAGTGGGAGTCCCTTCAGTCTGGCTACTATGTCCTTGTGACATATGCCCATCTTTTTTTTTTTTTTTAAGCACCTTCTAGCATAATAACATGTTCCAAGCTTACCTTGCACTGCCCCTGCCCCAACCCTGGAATCTGTAATTCCTCCAATGAGCCCTGGTTTATTTTAGTGAGGAATGGAGACCGAGACCTGGTCACTAGGTGTGCTCTTGGCTGCTAGGGTGACTTTGTTTTTGGGCTTTCTCAGCAGACAAGCTAGGAAACATATACATGTATATTTACATATGCATACACATACTTGCAAATATATACACACATATTCATACATACATACTACACATATGCACATAAACATGATTACACACATGCTAACGTACATATTGTGGACTCCCTGGGTGGCAAAAATAGTTAAGCTCTCAGCTACTAACTGAGAAATGCACCTACAGGTGCCGTGGAAGAAAGGCCTGGCAATCAGCTTCTGAAAGGTTACAGCCATTGAAGACCCTGTAGAGTGCAGTTCTACTCTGAAACACATGGGGTCCCCATGAGTCTGAATGATCCATCAGCAACTGGTTTGGTTTGGTTTTATGTACATATTTGAGAAATCATGAGTTCACACCAGTATTTCCAATTCCATCTACCTCACAGGATTCTTTCTTGCCTTCCCTCATTCCATATTTGTGTGTCCCTTTTTCCACAGTGAAAACTCTGGCTCCCAGCAGCATCAATTTCTCTCTCTCTGTCTCTCTCTCTCACACACACACACCCCACACACACACATTTACTCATTTGCTCAATCCTATACTACATCTAAAATAGTTTCAAAATTTGCCCATACCTATAAAATAAATAAGCCTGCTAAAAAAATTTTAGGTAGGATTTATTTGCAGTTCTCCCTCCCCTCCCAATACACATGCCCCAGCAATTGCTTAAGAACTTGTTAGAAATCCTACTGATTTAGAAGTGCTGGGGTAGAGCCCAGTAAACTGCATTTTAACAAGATGTCCAGGTGGTTCATACTTATATTCAGTTTAAGAAGCACTGCTTTAAAGTGGTAGTTCTCAACCCTGGCTGCATGTTAGAATTGCCTGGGGAACTTTTAAAAATCCCAATGCTTAGGCTGCACGCTGGACCAAATAAATCCATTTCTCTGGGGAGTGGGGCCCACGAATCAGTGTTTTTGAAGTTCTTGGGTGATTCCAGTGTATGGCTAAGACTAAGAACTGAGAGTCCTTCCAAAGTCTCCTACTGCAGAATCCATGCCAGCTCCAGAGGCGGGAAGGATGACACCCCTCATCAGGTCACCAACAGCCAGAGGTGCCACCCAAAGAAGCCCAGTGACTTGGCAGTGACCAAAAGAAAAAAACAAAAAGACGTTTCATTTCACCTTATTTCTAAAGCTTTCTTCATCTGAGTTCTTCAGTCCTTAAATATGAATTTCTGTAAGACTATTCCCCTGGGATTATCTCATTAATTTATTATTATGGTCATATTATGATTCATCTGCTGACATCCATAAATCTTCTCCTTCTCTCCTATGTATTTGACTAAGGCATACATGGACTAATCACTACCCAGACTTAGCAAGGACAGACACAGGACATCAGTGTCCCAGCAACTGCCTCTGCCCTCTGGTACCCAGTGCCCCCACCTGAGTATCTCTTCTGGACAAGGCTGATGACCCCATCTCCCAGCTCATTTCAACGTCCCAGCCCAAACGCATCCCCTCAGCACCTTCTGCTCTTCCAGCTCTGTTACTCCAGTCTTCTCCCTGTCTGTCCCTGACCACCTTCTGACTCAATCAGAGGAGTGGTAGCAATACCAGCTTCCTTGGCCTGATCTCTCGATGCCATTCCAGAAACATCCCCATAGCGCCATTAAACTGCTTCAAAATAATTACCCAATAAAGGGTTTAAGGATATCTCATGCAACTTTCTTCTATATACACATATTCGAAGTTAAAGACTTGTATCTTGGGTTTCTCCATTTTCTATGGGGCCACGTTCAATTTATTCATCCAACAGGGATGCTGAATATGCCAAAGAAATAACCCATGGTGTACTCTCATGGAACTCACAGTGGTCGGTGAGAGAGATGGGAGAGTGAATAAACTAATGGTGCAAGGGCCTCTAGGAGACAGAAAACCTCCCTGAATGGGAGAGAGGTTGGAGGAGACTTAGAAGAAAATGAGGTGCTTGAGCTGGGCCTTGATTACATTAGGGAACTTTTTATATGGAAAAGAGAAGGAAGAAAGGGCATTCTGAGTGGAGGGAACAACTTGAGCAAAGGAATAGAAATGTGAAAGTTCATAGCGTGTTTAGGAATGACTAGTGAGCGGTGTAGCAGGAGTGATGGGTAGTGGGTGGGCAGTGGTGGGAAAAGAGATGAGAAAGGTGCTTGAAATCATGGTAGAGCAGACTTCAAAGACCTTCATCTCAGGCCTTTGAGAGACCCCTGTGTGGCTGATTGTATAATACGTGTCTTTGGGAGAACAGCATTTACAGTGTAATTCCACACACGACTTTCCAGAAATGCAAACAAGGAAGACTTCACTAATTTGAAATTAATTGTAGAAAATGCCTGATGATTTAGTGAAGATTAAAAAATTCTAGATTATTTTTTAAGGAATTCATTTTATGTGAATATTGTAGTAACATATGCAGCTATTAATTTAAAAAATAGAATCAATAAAACTAACATTCCACAATAGACCTATATGAGATGATGCATAATAAGTATGTAATTCATCAGATGTACCATTTGTTTTGAATGTTTTGTGGAATAACCATTGTAATAGGGCATCGATATCACGTATTTCCAATTATTGGGGTCCAAACTATTGAGGGTCTTTTATTGTTTTATTGTGGTAAAATGTATATATATAGCAAAATATCTGCCAATTTAACATTTTTCACGTACATTTCAGTGACATTGGTTATGTTCATCATGTTATGCAACTGTCACCACTATCTGTTTCCAGATTATTCTGTCATCCTTAACAGAAGCTCAGTGCCCCGTAAGCAATGATGGCGCCTTCCTTCCTTCCTTCTACTCCTGGTGACCACTGGTAAACTTTGGTGTCTATATAATTTATCTATTCTAGATATTTCATATGTGGGATCATACAATATTTATCCTTTTATGACTGACTTGTTTCGCTTACCATAATGTTTTCAAGGTTCATCTTTGTCATAGCATGTATCAAGACCTTGTCTCTCTTTATGGCTGAGTAATATTCCATTGTATGTATATACCACATTTTGTTTATCCATTCATCTGCTAATGGATATATAGGTTGTTTCTACCTTTTGTCTATCCTGAACAGTGCTGCAATGAACATTGGTATCCAGGTTTCTGTTTGTGTCCTTGCTTTCAGGTCTTTTGGGATACACCTGGGGTTGGGATTGCTGGGTTGTATGGTGTTCTATGTTTAACTTTTTGACAAACTACCAAAGTGTTTTCCACAGCAGGTGTACCATTTTACATTTCCACCAGCAATGGATGAGGATTCCAATTTCTCCACATTCTCACCATCACCTGTTATTTCCTTTTTTTTTTTTAATCATTGCCATTCTAGTGGGGCTGAAGTAGTATCTCACTGTGGTTTTATTTTGCATCTCCCTTCGACTCGTAGTTAAAGGGTTTGGTTTTGGTTTTTAAAGACTAATGATATTGAGCATCTTTTCATGTTCTTCTTGGTCATTTTTGTATCCTTTTAGTGAAATGTCTGTTTAATTCCTTTGCCCATTGTTTGATTGTGTTGTTTGTCTTTTAGTTGTTAAATTGTGAGAGGTGTTTATATATTCTGGATATTAAACACTTAACAGATATATATGGTTCCCCCAGATTTTCTCCCTATCTGTAGGTTGTCTCTTCACTTTGTTGATAAAGTCCTCTGATACACAAGTTTTTAATGTTGATAAGATCCCATTTCTCTAGCTTGTCTGTTGCCACTCTTGCTTGTGGTGTCATATCCAAAATCCTATTGTTAAAAACTTAAGGTTTTGTTTTGTTTTTTTAATTTGGAAATGGATAGTTGTGATGGTTGTACAACATGATGAATGTAATCCATGTCACTGAATTATACATCTTAAAAATGTTAAATTTGCATTTTTTTTTGTAGATATGTAATAAAACTCCAGAGGATCAGGCATTAACAGAAGTTTGGGGATTTAAAAATCAGAGTTCCTGAGCCAGCTTTCAGAAAGGAGCCACTTAACTCTTCGTTCCCCATCAAACAAGGCAAAGAGGCTTGTCTCCCTGCTCCTTTGAAGCTGCACTGCAGGGAGAGGGCTTTGTGGAGGGGAGGGTTAGGTTCGTGGGGTGTCTCTTCTGTGAGTAGAACAAAGTTTGAGCCTGTGCTCAGGGAAGTGTGTGCATGTGTGTATGAAGGGCTGGGCCAGCAAGAAAACAATGCAAGTATGATAGTCAGGGGTATGGAAACGCCCTCCTTCAAGAGGACTCCCAGCTCATGTGTCTGTCTCAGGCTTAGCCTGTGCCAGAGGGACACAGAACAAATCAGGGAAGACAAAGTTTGTGGGGAGAAGAACTAAGATATTATAGAATCACACACAAAGGGCTATTAGAGGGGCCATGGAAAGTGAAAGCTAATAAGAGCCTCTGCTCCCCACCCCACCTCAGCCCCAATCTGTGCCTGAAGGATATCTGGGCCACACCTCCTGGTCTCCTCCAATGCTACATCCTGCACTGGCTCTGGTGTCAAACTTGCTGTTGTTGTTGTTTTTAGTTGCCATAGAGTCAGCTTCGACTCATGGCATCCCTATGTACAAGAGAATGAAACATTGCCGGGTCCTGTAACATCTTTATGATTGTTGGTTACTGTTCAGGCTACTGTGCAGCGCCTTCCAACCTAGGGGGCTATTCTTCTAGCACTTTATCAGACAATACTCTGTTGTGATCCATAGGGTTTTCACTGGCTAGTTTTCGGAAGTAAATTGCCAGTCCTTTCCTTCTAGTCTGTCTTAGTCTAGAAGCTCCACTGAAACCTGTCCACCATGGGTGACTCTGGTGTATTTGAAATACCAGTGGCATAGCTTCCAGCATCATAGCAAAGATGCAAGCCACCAGAGTGCAACAAAATGACAGATAGGTGTTGGGGCAGCAGACTATGGAGGCTCAAATCCCAACTCTACCATTTACTGTTGGGTTGACTGTGGGCCAGTCCCTTCACTTCACTGAGCCTCAGGTTGCTCATTTGTAAACTAGAGATGATACTGGTACCTACCCTGCATGGTTGTTGTGAGGCCATGTAAGATGATGCAGGTATGGGGCTCAGCACAGGGGAAGCAGTCATCTGTTTCAGCTAATTCTCTCCTCCCCCTCCCAGGTCTGAGTGACCCCTACCCTCCTTTTATCACAAGGTCCAGTCACCACACCTCTCCTGGGCTACAGCTATGGGACTTTACCTGAGGAAGAGAGGTTGGCCAAAATATTGTATGCACTGACTCCTGAAGGACTGCAGGCAGCAGATGGAAGGAAAGCAGGTCTCTGTCCTGGGCAGCTCTGGGGAGGGGGTGGAGTGGCGAGAGGTGTGAGTCACCTTCCCAACCTGAATTCAGTGGAGCAGACAGACCTCTCCCGCCTTAGCCAAAGCCCCCCGCCCCCCATCTTCCCTTTCCCTTTGGGTCAGCTCACTTTTCCTCAGCTTCCTCTCAAGCAGTTATCCACCGTCCCGTGCTCCCTGCACCCCTGCTGACGCCAGACTAACTCTGCCCCTCTCCCAGGCCAATGTGGATGTGCTGTCGGCCTGCTGCCAGAACTCTCTCTGCCTCAACTTGCCAACCAGCCTACTTCCCTGGATGCAGCAAACGCCACATGGAGACAGGGCTTACTGGCAAATTGCTTGCTGTCCAGTTGGACAACTGCTTCTGTACCACTCACCTAGGCAGTGGGGCTCTGGGCTCCTCTGTTTCACCATCCAAAGGAATATCTTCACGCTGTGTCCACAATGCTCCCATCTGCCTCTAGGGCACAATGGGAAGACTTGAGTTAGACGATGGAGTTGGAGGCCCAGGTCCACCACCAACCAGCTGTGTGTCTATAGCAAGTTATTAACCTCTTTAACCTTCAGTTTCTTCATCTGCAAAAAGGAAATGATACCCATCTGGGTTTTGTAGGGATCCCGTGGAAGGTTTTATGGAGATGTTTTAAACACTGCAGAGTCCTTAGGTGGTGCAAACTATTAGCGTGTTCGGCTGCTAATCGAAAGGTTGGAGGTTTGAGTCCACCCAGAGGCTCCTTGGAAGAAAGGCCTGGTGATCTACTTCCAAACAAATCCATCATTGAAAACTCTACAGAGCACAGTTCTACTCTGACACATGTGGGGTTGCGATGAGTCAGAACTGACTTGATGTAAACTGGTTTGGTTTATATAAGTAAGAACTGCAAAGCAAGACACAGGTGTGACTTACTGTATAGTGATTATTCCTGGATGGGAATTTCTGCTGTTAGTGTGTTTTCACTAGGCCTTTCATGTACATGCCCAGAAGGCTTGCTACAGCTACCCACAAGGTCACGGACACACAGCAAAGGTAACTTGAGTCCAGCAGGTTGTACTGGCGCCACTCCCCTCTGCTGGAATCAGTTTCCAGCCATCCCTGCAGGAGTTCGCCTCCCCTGCACAGGCTGTCCTTGGACCTGTCAGTTAGAACTCACTAGCCTCGCTTTTCAAATTGTACAGATTCCACTGAAGTGCTGCCTCATTCCAAAAAGAATTTGGGTCCTGGCTTATAAAAATACAAACAATGCAGCAAAATAAATTGAGGCAAAGCAGATAACGTTATGATCCAGGACTCCTGCAATCTGAACTCCAATGCTCAAGCTGTCAGACTCAGTTCACTGGCTCTTCAATCTCCATATTTTTATTATTGGCTTGGAAAATGGGCTCAGCAGCAGACCTGCCACGTTTACTTGCATAGTACTCCTTTTACTCATCTCTCCCCACCCCTGTCCTATAAAGATAGAAAGAAACGTGTTTTATTTACATCTCACTCCTCCACATCTATTGTCTTTTGGGGTTTTCCTTGAAAAGCAGCTTCAGCTGTCAAGAGAGGGTCTTTGGGGGCTAGGTGAACATGAAAGCCGGCCACCCCTGTCCTGCCCCAACGCTCTCACGGCAGTTGGAATGAGAGCAGAGGCTCAACCTGAATGCATGTCTAGCGGCTTTTGTTTTTAAACAGCTTTATTAAGACATAATTCACAAACCATAGAATGCGCCCATTTTAAGTGTACAATTCAGAGGTTTTAGTATAGTCACAGCGCTGTGCAAACATCACCACAATCAATTTTAGAACATTTCCGTCACTCCAGAAAGAAACCTCTTACTCTTTAGCAGTCACTCCCATTTCCTGCCTCCCCTCCAGTCCTAGGCAACCACCAATCTACTTTTTGTCTCTAATGGATTTGCCTATTCTGGCCCAGCTGCTTTTTGATCCTTTTTTCCCCTACTCTTGAAGCCCTGAGCTCCCCTGAGCTGAGTATGCAGGGATGTCCCTGCCTAACCTGTCAAGAATCTCTGTAACTGCCACTGACTGGATCCTGAGAATTTAAAGGTGTATCTCTGCCTTGCTAGTGCACCCCCGTCTGTCTCCTGAGGCCCTGGCGTAGTAAGTGAGCTGTGAACCTTAACAGCTGCTTGGACCTTCCTCCCTCAAATCCAGGCCAAACCTTACTGAGTGACTCAGGGCATCAGAGGCTTACGTGCTCAAGAATACTTGGCCCTACAGGCTGCTGAGGGTCTGCAATTTTCTGTACTGGCATCGGCCTTTAGGTTGAAGATACTTTTCTAACCAGTTGCTGCCAGGTCAACTGCAACTGACCACGACCCCATGTGTGTCAGAGTAGAACTGTGCTCTATGGGGATTTCTTTTTTTTTCTTGTTTGCATTCTTAACAGTGTTTTTTCTGTTGTTCTTGTTGAGAATCTACACAGCAGAACATTCACTGATTCAACAGTTTCTGCATGTACATTTCAGTGACATTGATCACATTCTTCAAGTTGTGCAACCATGCTCACCCCTCTTTTCTTAATTGTTCCTCCTCCATTGACATAAACTTACTGCCCCCTAAGTTTCCTATCTGATCTTGCCAGTTGCTATTGTCAGTTTGATCCCATATAGATAGTTCTTTTTCTTTTTATTTTTTTAATGTAGCTAATGTTCATTTTCACGGATGTTGAACAAGGGGCAGTTGGCATCTCTCTCGGGTCCTTTATCTCTAGTGGTTCTTGACAAGAGATAAACATGGAATATACTGCTCCTTCTTTACTTTGGGGCCTGAAGAAAAATCTGGACACAAAATTTTACAGGCTACAAAATGAAGTTAAAATTCTCTTTACTGGTTGATTTGTTGTTGTTGCTAGGTGCCTTCAAATCGATTTTGACTCATAGCAACCCCATGTAACAGAGTAAAACTGCCCCATAAAGTTTTCTCGGCTGTAATTTTTACAGAAGCAGAGCACCAGGTCTTTCTTCCGCCATATAGATTCTTCTTGAAAGAGCGCAGTGCTCAAGGCAGACATTCTTTATTAAGCTAAACTGTTGTTTGGTTTAAAGAAGACTTTGGGGGATATTTTTGGTTTAAGGTTTAAAGATTGTCTCAGGGCAATAGTTTCAGGGATTTATCCAGCATCAGTGGCTCCAGAAAGTACGGATTCCATGAGAATTTGAAATTCTGTTCTGCATTTTCCCCTTTTTGATCAAAATTCTTGTATAGAATCTTTGATCAAAACGTTCAATATCGGTAGCCAGGCACCATCCAGTTCTTAAGGTCTCGTGGCAAAGGAGGCTGTTGTTCATGGAGACAATTAGCCGCACATACTATTTCCTCCTCCTATTCCTGGCTCTCCTTCTTTCCTCTGTTGCTCCAGGTGAATAGAGACCAATTTTTCTACCTTGGATGGCCTCTTGCAAGCCCTAAAAACCCCAGGAATCCCTTGAAGTCTTCTTAAAACCAAACAATAGTTTAGCTTACCTAGTAAAAATGTCTGCCTTGAGCATTATGCTCTTTTAAGAATTATCTATATGGGATCAAATTGACAACAACAACTTGAAAGATTAGATAGGAACCTTAGGGGGCAGTGAATTTATGTTAATGGAGGAGGAACAACTCAGAAAAGAAGGTGAGAATGGCTACACAACTTGAAGAATGTAATCAATGTTATTAAATGATACATATAGAAACTATTCAATCAGTGTATGTTTTGCTGTGTGTATTCTCAACAACAACAATAAAATTAAAAATAAATAAATAAAACTAGGTACTACGCAACAAATTAGGAGGTAGACCAGGAGCACTAAACATGATATTAGAGTATACAGGGTTTTCAGTGGCTGATTTTTCCAAAGTACACTGCCAGGCCTTCGAACCTCCAGTCTTTTGGTTAGCAGCTGAGCACGTTAACTGTTGGCACCACCCAGGAACCCCATTGGGTTTCCAGGAAGCCCCTATTAAAATAATGCCAACCTGTCTTTAGGTGGCAAGGCAGTTTCACAGTGCCCTGGGGTTACTGCAGCCTTTCCCTCGACTTCCCTCTGACTCTCCTCCCCTGCAATGACATTGAGAAAATCCTTGGCCATAGTGTAACAACTCACAGGGTATAAACCACATATGGGTGGGTAAGCTGTCAGCATCTGTGTCCTTTATTAGGTTAGGTTCAGACTAACAAATAAATCTGATTTGAAATCGCCCAAGCCTGGTTCTTCCCTGGACCCCCTCATTCCTTTTGCCCTCCCTCTCTGGGGCTCTCCCCTAAGACTTCAAGGCTGACCTGTCCCCTCCTCAGTTATTTATACCCCAACTCCTGTTTCTGTCCTTCTGGGGAGGGTGGGGGTCACCGCTTTGGAGCCACTGCGTGCCAGAGACTGTGTCAGGTGCTGCCACGCGGGCCTTGCTTCGTTTTCAGAGAAGCCTTCAAGTTAGGTATCATCCCCATTTTACTGATGAGGAAGCTGAGGCTCAGAGACAGTCAGTTACTCAAGGCCTCACAGGCATTAAATGTCATTACCTCCTCTTCCACCAATTGTCTGTCAGTTTGTCATACTACGGTGGCTTGCATGTTGCTGTGATGCTGGAAGCTTTGCCACCGGTATTTCAAATACCAGCAGGGTCACCCTTGGTGGACAGGTTTCAGCAGAGCTTCCAGACTAAGACAGACTAGGAAGACCTCGTCCTGCTCTGCCAGCCCACTGTCCCTGTGGAGAAAACAGTCGTTTCTCTTTGACACTTCAGGTCTGGAATTCGAGACCAGCAAACGTGCACAGCTTTCCCTCACACCCTAAATAGTAACGTCCCTTTACTGTCTTATTCCCAGACCAGTTGTCCTTTTACCTCAGCCAAAAGCCCCATCCACTCCTCAGCCTTGCTGCCCATCCTCAGCACTTAATTGTGCCTGATCCAGTCACACCATTTTCTGTCCCTCCCCGGTTTTCTGTAAGGAGCCTTGATGGCACAATGGTTAAGCACTGAACTGCTAACCAAAAGGTTGGCAGTTTGAACCCACCCAGTGGCTCTGCAGGAGTAAACACTTGGTGATCTGATCCCGTAAAGATTACAGCCTAGGAAACCTTGTGGAGCAGTTCTACTCTGTCACATGGGGTCACTATGAGTCGGAATCGACTTAACTTCCAACAACAACCAGTTTCTGTAAGCTGTTGTTCTGTCCCTGCCTTTCTGACCATGTTCATAGTTTAGCGGGTCCTCTTCTCTTTTCAGAAGGAAACCTGGTGGTGCAGTGGTTAAAGCGCTTGGCTGCTAACCAAAAGCAGCTCAAACCCACCAGCCACTCTGTGGGATAAAGATGTGACAGTTGGCTTCCCTAAAGTTTTACAGCCTTGTGGAGCAGTTCTACTCTGTTTTACAGGGTTGCTATGAGTTGGAATCAACTCCATGGCAGTGGATTTGTTTTGATTTTCTTCTCTTTTCATCTCCACCTCTACTTACATGCCCAGAGGCACAGGAACCATCCTCACTCAGCCTATCTAAGCCTCACAGCCATCTTTTATAACTTAGACAAAGAAGTTATAACACAACACACAGTAAACATTTGCATAATGGAGTTTGTCTCACAGATGCACAGCTCATGGCACATCCCTAAAAGCTTTCTCTGATAGTAGCACTCTGCAACAGTGTTGCCTGCAAAAAGGAGAGAGAAGATGGTAGGTCACGTTGAACTCCAGTGAATTTTGACCCTGATATCTCTCCGTTGAGCAAATGATACTGTTTGGAAGGAAATAGGGTTTAGGATATTGAAGGTTAAAGTGTGCAAGGGAGACTCCTAAAGACTCATCGTTTCAGTGTCCCCACCTTGACTGCACATACACCCTATTTTGAATGAAAGAACCTGGGAAAGAGACAACTTACATTAGTAAACGGGGCATATTATCTTTGTCACCGTCTTAAAAGGCTGACAGTACTGTCTGGAGTGCACCTTGCAGGAGGTGGCCATGTGGACACCTTTGAGAAGAATGTTCCAGGCAGAGGGAAGAGCTAGCGCAAATGCCCTAAGGAGGGTGCCTGGCTGGCCTGTGGGAGGAACATCTAAGAGGCCAGTGTGGCTGGAGTGGAGTGACCAGGGGCAAAGCATAAGAGATCAGATGGGAAGGGGCTAAAGGCGAGGGCCTAAAGGCCCTTACACGACTCTGGCTTTTGTTCTGAGACTCTTGGGCAGCCATTGGGAGGTTCTGAGCAAGGAATGCTGTGATATGGCTTATATTTTAAAAGAATCACTCTGGTCTACCCTTTTTATTTTAGAAGGATGACTGAATCCTGTGTGCTTTCCATTCACCTGTGCTTCCTGTTTCCACATGGATACGTGCCACTGGTGATGTGCAAGATGATGTTAGGTAGTCACAGACTCAGCAAGTGAACTTAGGTGGTTTACAGGCTCAGCAGATCAACACTTGGGACTTGGCATTGTTGGGTCTCATAGTGAGAAAGTTATTCCCTTTTCAGTTATCTTCTGTGATGGTTAACATTGTGTGTCAACTTGGCTGGGCCATGATTCTCAGTGTTTATATGTAATCACTCCCATGATGGGATCTGCTGTGAGTAGCCAATCAGTTGAAAGGGAGTTTCCTTGGGGGTGTAGCCTGCATCCAAATATAAGCAGATGTGCTGGCTTTTTGCTCACTCTGGATCCTGCGGCTGCCTCCTGTTTGTCTGACCTCTGGTCTGAGGACTTGAGCTATCAGCTTATCTGCCAATCTTGGGATTTGTCAATCTTCACAGCCTATGAGTGGAGCCCTGCTATCCGACCTGCTGATCTTGGGTTCACCAGCCCCTGCAGCTATGTGAATCAGGAGAAGCCTTGTGGTCTTGTCTGCCAATCTTGGGATTTGTCGATATTCACAGCCTGTGAGCAAGAGCCCTGCTTTCCGATTTCCTGATCTTGGGCTCACCAGCCCCTGCGGCTACATGAATCAGGAGAAACCTCTATCTTAATCCATGGACTTGGGACATCCCAGCCTCTACAATCGCATGAGCCATTTCTCTGATATAAATCTCCCTATATATATATTTATTCGCTTTACTGGTTTTGCTTCTCTAAAGAAACCAGCCTAAGACATCTTTCAATCTTGGTTTTGTCAAAAAGAGGCTCAGTTTGGTGCTAGTAGGTATTTAACACCTCTCTGCCCTCCTTGTAAGTGAGTTGACCTGAAGCCCAGTGCCCTTGGCAGGCAATAATATTCAGCTATGATTACGTGGCAATGTTGTGCTCATAGTTTTTATTTTTGTACTTACTTTCTATTTATAGCAAGTAATAATGGTTTTCCATTTAGTAGTGATATCAAGCTTATTTTTAATAATTACACATGAATGAAAGAATGGAGCCAATCTAAAGAAAGACATTAAGCTGTTTGAAGTAGCAGTGGTCCGAGGACCTTGCAGGAATGGTGCCAGTGATGCATTAACGACTAGTGTAGGGGCCACTGCCCTGCACCATGCTGCCTCTGCATGCCAAGGGGATGTCCGTTGTCTTTTCATGAACATTAAATTTGATAAGGTTGAGCTGGAAAGAGCCCCTTGGAAAAAACTCTGGCTAAAGGGGGCAGGCTCTCATGGTTCCTGACTTTCTCCCTCTGCACCATTGCCTCTCTCTGGGGGCTCTTGGCCTAGGCCTTTGTGAGGACTCTGGAAAGAACAGGGGGTGGAGTTGGATGGGGTGGTTTGATCCCAGCTTTATTTTCTACTGGCAGAACAACCTCGGCGAAGTCACTGAACTTTCCACAGCCTATTAAATGTGATGCCTGCCTCACAGAACTGTTGTCAGAATTAAACAATGTCTGTAAAGTCACAGACACATGGTTTACCATTCATTTGGCTCCATTGGCATCTTATTCTATCAGATACCACGGCTAACTGGAAGTGTTCCAATCCCTGATTTTCACTCGTCTGTACACGCACCTGCCCAGCCCTCCAAAACACACACACTCACACTTCTTTATATTCTCCTTAGTATCACTAAGATAAGCTAGAATTTTCAAAAGGACCTTTACAAATTATGTGTAAGAATAACTCAATTTAAGAAGTCCAGTTTTCTAATCTTACAAAACCTAATAACATTATTTACTAAGCACAGATCTCATTCCCTTTCTCTACCTGCCATGAATGAGGTTGAGGCAGTGGTAGCTGGATAGTCTAACAAAAGACACTAGAGGGGTTGCCCAGATGAACTCACACTTCTCTAGGTGCCCATTTATTATTGAGAAACCAGTAGTCCTGGACAGGGTCTACACTGCCTGCTGCCCCTTCTTGGAGTGATGCTGAAGGCTGTTTACACACATCATGTCATAGAGCTGCACCTGGAAGGGGCCCCAAGTCACCTAGTCCAATCCCTTTACTTCACAGTTAAGTAACCTGGATCCAGATTCGTTAATAGATTTAACCCAATAATTCAACTAATTAATGACAGAGCAAGCCAGAACTAGAACCCAAAACTCATGACAACTAGTTCAGTGCTTTTTCCATTATGCCACCTCTATTATAGACTAGGAATATAGAGTAAAATCAAACCCATTGCCACTGAGTCAAAGCCAACTGATGGTAACCCCATGTGTTACAGAATAGAACTGCTCCATAGGTTTTTCTTGGCTGTAATTTTAGTGGAAGCAGATAGCCAGGGTTTTCTTCCACAGCGCTGCTGGGTGGGTTCAAACCACCAACTTTCAGGTTAGTAGTTGAATGCAAATCGTTTGCACCAGTACACCCTGATTATACACAGACCCTCAGTGTATTTCCAATAAGTATTTAATAGCTCTACTGCACCCAAGAAGAGAACCTTATTATAATCCACAATTCCATCCTGTGTGAAGCAGCCGACTCTGGGACAAATATACCAAGAACATTAGGACTCATGTTAAACAAACTATTCTGTAATTTTCATGACAAAGAAGAAACTCAGTAAAAAATATATAAAGTACCTAATGTTTAATCTCACAGAGTCCCTGGGTGGTACAAATGGTTAATATGCTCGGCTGCTAACTGAAAGGTTGGAAGTTCGAGTCCACACAGAGGTGCCTCGGAAGAAAGGCCTGGTGATATACTTTCAACATATCAGCCATTGAAAACCCTATGGAGCACAGTTCTACTCTGACACATACGGGGTCACCATCAGTCAGTCGACTGAGTGGCAACTGGTTGGTTTTGGTTGAATGTCTCAGCGTCCTAGGAGGACAAATACTTAACTACTTGCAGGGTTTCTTGTTGTTGCTGTTGTTGTTTAAATCTCTAAAGATGATAAGGTCTAAGCAGATATGGGGAATGTGAGTTTATGTCTTCCCACCTTCATTCATATGAACATGGAGATGAATTATTTGCAGGACTGGCTGACGTCCCTGCTGAGCCATTACCTGCTCTTTTTGAGAAGTCATAAAAGATGGAGAAGATGTAATGGAAAAGTCAACATACCAAAAAAAAAAAAAAAACCCATTGCCATCGAGTCGACTCCAACTCATAGCGACCCTGTAAGACAGAGTAGAACTGCCCCATAGGGTTTCCAAGGAACAGCTGGTTGATTTGAACTGCCTACCTTTTGGTTAGCAGCTTAACTCTTAACCATGGGGTTCGTGGCTATATATTTAAAGAGAGAAAGATTACCTTGGCAATTTTTAACAGAGGTAGTAAAAGACTTTGAAACTAGGAGGGACCCTGAGGCTGTGCATTCATGGACTCAGATGGCTTTACAGCCCATGGGGGCCTTCGGAGAGAGTTTGCTCTTTTAAGGGATGCAGAGAAAGAGATTAAGTTCATACTACAAGTTAGAGACAGAGCAGGGATTCAACCCTGATATGTACATTCAGTGTTTATACTTGCATGTTAACTAAAGAAGGGAGGAAGGATCAGAAAATTAATTTGCAAACATATAGACGCCTTAAGTTTTATAGTTTTCCCAATCACTTCAACATATATTATCTTGTTTAATGCTTATTCCAATCCTGTGCAGTAAGAAGGCCATCATTCTCTATTTTGCAGCTAGGGAAACTAGAGCTCAAAGAAGGCAAGGGACTTGCCCGAGATCACACATGTCTCAGCGGGCATGGAGCTGGGACTTGAGTTTGTGTCTTCTGAGTCCAGATTCATTTTAAGAAGTTGTATCATAAATCCATCTGGCTTCATTGATTTCTCCCAGGCCCATAAGTCTATGCACACATATTGCCAGACAAATTCTTGGCAGACGTTTGCATAACTCGATTAGCACTTTACACATTGTAAAGTCTGTGTGATTAAATCAGGAAAACGGATATAAGTTGACATGAATGCTTGCTGACAACTGATCCTAGGATGTTAGTGTATACCAGTGTTTGATAAAGCATGTTTTAAGGCAATAATGAAGGACTAGTTGGTTGTTTGCTTTTGATTTCCAATCTGTCATGCACTAGTACTTTTGAAAATACAGTAAAAAAACAAATTATTAGAAAAATAATAACACAGTTGAATGTTGCAGCAATATCAAATGGCGTTAAGCATTTTTACTAGCTTATTCTCAGTTTTCTGTGCTAGTCTTGTCTCAGGCCAGTAACAGTTCTCAGACCAGCACTGGTCTGCCAATCAGACTTTGAGAAAAAATGTTCTAAAGAATGTCATTCCTGAGAGACATTCCCTAAATAATGATATTCTTGAACAAATAAGTTGGGGTGACCCGGTAAGCTAGAAAGCCATCACTGCACATTAGCGTATTAATGGCTCTGAGAAGTCCTACAATAAAGAAGCTTGTTTAATTATTAATTAACTCAGCATTTCCGAAATTGACTTCAATGCTTATTGTCCATCTACAATATAGATGGAGCTGGAAGACATTATGCTGAGTGAAATGAGTCAATCACAAAAGGACAAATATTATATGACCTCACTTATATAAAAAGACAAGAAAAGAAAATGTATAGAGAACAAAGTTTATCAGTGGTTAACAGTGGCAGCATGGGGAGAAGAAGGGGTTAATGGTGATAGAAATATCACATTGATTAAGGATAAGTTGCATAGCTGATTATTGTAATTGCTAACAATAATTTGTACACCTGTAAAAAGTTGAATTGACAAAAGGTCTGTGATAGATATATTCAAAACAACGACAAAAAAAAAGAGTAGCTGCTGAGGCTGATGATGAACAACCAGAAACCTCATGGGATTAGTTTCTTGGTTTGGAGGTTTAGGGTCATGGTTTCATGGAACATGCCAGTTAACTGGCCCAATAACATGTTTAGTGCCTCTGTTCTACCTCTTAGTTTGATGCATAGTGCTTGAAGTCTTAAAAGCTTGCAAGTGGCCATTCAGGGCACAACAATTGTTCTCTGCTCGCTTGGAACAACAGAGGAAGAAGGAGAGTTAGGAATAGGAGGATGATATGGAATGTGTGGCTAATTGCCTACATGAACAACGCCTCCTGTGCCATGAGACCAGAAGAATTGAATGGTGCCTGGCTACCATTACTGAACATTGTGATCAAAGATTTCATAGAACAATTCTAATCGAAAGGGGTAAAATGCAGAACAGAATTTCAAATTCTCATGGACTCCAGACTTCCTGGAGCCACGAAGGTTGGATGAACCCCTGAAGCTATTGCCCTGAGATAATCTTTAACCCTTAAACCAAAAATATCCCCTGAAGTCTTCTTAAAACCAAACAATAGTTGAACTTAACTAGTAAAAAAATGTCTGCCTTGAGCATTATGCTCTTTTAAGAACTATCTATATGGGATCAAATTGACAACAGCAACTGGAAAGATTCCATAGGAACATTAGGGGGCAGTGAATTTATGTGACTAGAGGAGGAACAACTCAGAAAAGGAGGGTGGAAATTGTTGTACAACTCGAAGAATGTAATCAATGGCACTAAATGGTACATGTAGAAACTGTTGCTGTATGTTTTTCTGTGTATATTCTCAACGATAATAAAATTATTCATTAAAAAAAAACCTCATTGTCCATGGAATACCTTTCAACATCCTGTAGAATTCATGTTTGTTAAAACATGCTTGGCTCTGTCTTGCCTACTGTGGGAAAAGGGCAGTCCCCAGACATGCCTGAAATGAAAGCTTCCATCCCTTGTCCACACCATCCTCATACTCTACCTTTTACCACGTTCCATGCCTATTTCTACCCCCTGTGTAGTGCTCACAATGGGTAAACTCAGCCATGTTGCTTTTGTTGTTAGGTGCCAATTATTTGTCTCCGACTCATAGCGAACTTATGCACAACAGAACAAAACACCGCCCGGTCCTTCGCCATCCTCACAATCATTGCTATGTTTGAGCCCATTGTTGCAGCCACTGTGTCAGTCTATCTCATTAAGAGTCTTCCTTTTTTTCGCTGACCCTCTACTTTACCAAGCTTGATGTTCTTCTCCAGAAAGTGGGACTATCTCGGATAGGTGAGAATGATCTTCCCTATGGCTGAAGTAATTGATGGGCAACCTCAGCCACACAGAAGATCAAAGTCACCTATCTGAGACAGCCCCACTGCATGTTGCTACTGCATCCTACAAATATACCTGCTTGCCAACTTTCATGGAGGTGACTCATCACAGGTCTTCTTCCTCATCAGTACTGTCTTCACAAGCAATAGGAATCCAGTTCCCCTTAGTCCAGCTCTATGATAAATATTTCTCTATTATTAATTGAAAGTGTACACTCACACAGAAAGTATAGCTTCCACATAAAACATATGCCTTACTGTTTCCTGAGCAGCAGTACCTCTTATCATGCTCCGCTCGCACTCCCTTCTTCTC
Source organism: Trichechus manatus latirostris (assembly GCF_000243295.1). Lineage (NCBI taxonomy): Eukaryota > Metazoa > Chordata > Mammalia > Sirenia > Trichechidae > Trichechus > Trichechus manatus. Next base: position 15,514,527 of record NW_004443988.1, on the reverse strand, counting down.
TCTCTCTACCTTGCACACTTGTGTGGACTTTTATGACCTCCAGCTGGCAGTTTCCTACCTTATGATGGGCAATCTATACTCTGAAATTAATTCCATGGAAATTCCAAAGCATTGCTCTCATTCATATTATCTTAACACTTCTAACAACTATACTCCTGTGATGCTTCTAGAAGTGTGACTTTATTTTTGGGGGTTGCTGCTCCTAGCCTCCTCTTGTCACCCAGTAACCCTAACAAGCTTTAATCCACCCCCATTGTACTGTTATCTCTGCTCTCTTATTCAGCAGCTCCAACTTCTTCACAGAGTTCTCTCCAGATACAGCCACATCCATTTATTCACAGACCACCCCCTCAGTATCCACAAGGTTGCAGACACTCCCCTTATAGCCAGGCACTATGCCAGGAGGCCTGGGAGAAATGGAGCCAACCAAGGACCCTACTCCAAGAGAATCTTATGTCCCAGGTTCTGACATTGTGACATTACCAATGCTTGAGGTAGTGACATCGCCAATGTTTGAGGTAGAGACTTCCAAATTGTGTTTCCCCAAAGTTAGTATTGTGTGAGACATTAATTAATAGTCTCCCCTAGAAAGGGTTCTGGGGTTAAATAAATCTGGAGAATAGAATTGCTCGTGCTAAAACATACTCTGAATTTTGAGGACAATTTTTCTAAATGTGCTTGACTGACAAACTCCCTTTTCAAGGAACTCCTGTTAGAAACAGTATCATTCCCCTGAAGCCATTAGGGAAATGCTGGTTCAAGGGTGTTCTCAGCCTGCTTTGTCCTGCCAACTGTTGAGGACCATATTTAAGTCATTCAAACATACATCTTGGTTAGCTGGAAAATGGATATCTCTTTGTGATTTCTCTTAGCTTTGTCTTTTGAATGATAAATAAGTTGAGTCTTCACTCGATACTCAGTTATTTACTTTTCTGTAGGTATATGTTCTATGTCATTTACCATCTAGAGCCCTAATGACTTACAAATCTATATTCCTCTCCCCTGAGACCCAGACCCCATACATCCTGCTATCTGCTGGACAGTTGCCTATTGGAGACCTTTAATAGAATGCCCAAAAGAAGCTTCAAATGCAATTGTCCCTCATAGAAGTGATTACTGCCCTCATATAACTCACTTCTCCATCCACATTTCCTAATGGCCCCATTACTACCAGCCAACCAGAAACCTGGGAGATGTCCTGACTCCACCCTCCAGCCAAGTTGTCAGCAAGTTCTCTTCATTCTACCTTCCAAATATCTCTTGAATCCGTTCCTCCTTCTCCATCCTCAAAAGCCGTTATGTAATTTGGGGTCCTCATTACAGTGGTTTCCTAACTGGCTTCTATCTTCGGTCAGGTTTCCTGGGAAATGGACTCTAAGTTTCTGAGATTTGCATGCAGGAAGGTTATTGGAGAATAACCCCTGTGAGGGGGTGAAGGAAGTAACATGGAGCAGAAGGAGGAGTTGAACTGCAGTGTAGTTGCAAGAACAGCCTCAACAATCCTATGGGAACTCTGGAACTGGATGCCCTTCAGAGTAGTCCCAAGTTGTTGCAAGGGGTCAGGGCGGGGGAGGGCTTAAACCAACACACTCCCATTCTCCTCAAGCCCCACCTTCATCCTCATCCCCTATTCCCCCACACACACACCGGCATGGGATGTGGGCAGTCCACCCACCCAAGGGTGGCATAATTTTTGACCAAACACAATTCCCAGAATGAGTCTCAGCTGAGAGCCACCAGCCACCAACTGCCCAGCAGCTGGAGGAATTAGTGCCTCCAGGGAATCCAAGTGGTGCACCACATCCACAATAGCGTCCTAGTCCCTAATCTTGCTGCTTTCCTGTCCATCCCCCACAACACCACCAGAGGAATTTTTCTAAACCCAAATTTAATCACACTATGCCATTACTCAAACCTTTCAATAATTCCTCCTTGCCTAAAAAGGAAAATTCTTTAGTGAACCCTGCCCCCATCTGGTCCCTGTCTACCCAGGAAGCCTCATTTCTCCCACAGCTTTCCTCCTTGTATACACTTTTGCTGCACTAAAACCAAGTTTTCAACCCTTCACGAATGCTGCTTCCTCTGCTGGGAATGAGTTTTCCCCACTTCTCTCCCTGGAAAACTCCTATTCATCCTTTAGGGCCCAGTTAAGCACCTTCTCCTCTGCAATGCTTCCTTAATATCCTCAAGCAAAGGTGATATCCTGCATACTTTTTATACTCTTGCAGTATTTGCTTACCTGACTACTAGACTGAGCTCCTTAAGAGCAAAGCCAGCATTGTGTTCATTTTTGAACATGAGTGACTCAATCAACCAGCCACGTGCATTGGTCTTATATAAGCCTGCATTTTTTGGACTGACTCAAACTATTGGAGGTGACTTCACTTTAGTCAGCCATTTTTTGAGGACTTAATCTAGTTGCCCAGTGAGGACTGTAGGCCCCTGCGGAGAGGGACTCTTTTTGGGAAATCTCATCTGGTACAGTATATACAGCTCAATGCTCTCAGGGAATTGGACATTTAATAAATACTTCCCATTAAGTTGATGCTGCCCCACATGACGTGCAAGAGGCATAGCCAGTGACCTGTGGGCTATGTCATAAAAGATACCATGAAGGCTGACTTGCCTAAAAATCTCTCTTTTATGAATGAGGTCTCCCCCATGTCCGTTAGGAAATTGTTACCCTTATCTTTACTGGTAGTTGGACCAGTGGTCCCTTAAGTGGGGTGAATATACTCCAAGACCTGAGCAAAATGGTGCGTCTGTATGAGAGAATTTCTGTTTCTGTTTTACTCCTTTAGAATTGTGTATATGTTGTGTATGTTTTAGAATATGCATAAAATATTAGCACAATAACAATGTGTGTAATTTATAAATAGATAAGGGAGTTTATACTCACAAAATTTTTTACTATACTAGTGCATCATCAAAAATGTTTGGAGACCCCTAGATTGGACCCCAAAGACTAGCGGCTTCTCCAGCCTTTACCCATTAGCTCTTCAACTGATCTGATTGCTAAACTAATTTGTAATATCACTATTGCCTGAGGTCTTATGAGGGCTCTGAAATCCAGGATCTAGAGCAGCAAGGAATGAAAGGCAGGAGCAGGCACGGGAGCAGGGCTACCTGGATGCTGAATCTGGCCCAAGGTAAGGAACCATTTAGTAAGCAGTTGAGAACCCAGAGGCTTAATGTGAAGCAGAAGGCAGCAACAGGCAGAGCAGCCAACTGGAGGTGTGAGCAGGTATGCACGAGGGACAGCCCCTACCTCCACCAGGAAGCGTGCCCCATCTGCCTCTTACTATGGTTGGAGCTCATGTCAGAGTGTAGCCAGGCAGGTATGAAGGTGGCAAGGTGGCAGTGGCTACTCCAGAATGCCTACTGGGGGGGAAGGGGTGGCAGTCTGATTGGAGTTGGAGCCCAGGAGACCTGTCTTAAAGCTGCATTAGCATAACCAGAGCACTATTTTTACTTGGGTTATATGGTTATTTCAGGATGGCTGCAGAGATTGGTTGGTGATGGAGATTGGGGCTGGGGTTGTTACCAGTGCAGCCATTAGCGCCCCTTTGGCAGGTGGAAACCAGTGGGCCACATTAGGCTGGAGAGAGGAGTACAGCATCTGAGATAAAGAGAGACTGTGATGCAGCGCCAAGCCCCGGCGTGCCCAAGGACCACATTGGGATGGTACACCACATGGCTTAACAACCAGGAAGCAGCTTCATGATACAGGACTAGAATGGCATGAACAGGGACTGGGGTGTCAGTGGGGATGGGGTAAGAGCAAGATTTAATGAAGAGTGGAGAGGAGAACTTTCGGCAACGTGGCACTCTAGGCAGAAGCACCACGCTGTGCCTTCACAGCAAAGATCCGAAAAACTAAGCCAAACAGAGAAAACAGCAATCCTGAAACCCTAAAACATCAAATGAAGAGATAAAGAACTCAGCCAAGCACCAAATGCAGTGAGAAAACTGACAGAGAAAGGAGAGCAAGGAGAGGTTCATGCAGAGGTCGCCTATCAGCTAACGCAGTGTGGATCTGCCATCTTGGACTCCTGTCAGAGACCAGCAAATAGGGGGTATGAGAAAGCAGCTTCATGGAGCTTCCAGCAGGAGACAGAACAACTGGTAATTGGCGATATACGCTTTCCAACCCCCCCGCCCTTCTTCCCCTGCACTCAGCCTCCTCTGCTTCCCGCAGCCACAGTCTCTTGGCCGGGAAGCACCGGCTGCTTGGATTCCACCCACCCACACTGACCGACTCCTTGAGTGCCATTTGTTGGCTGCTGGTGTTGCTTTCTTCCATTTCTTTTGATTTCTTCCTTACCTCTCACCACCTCCCCCTCATTTCGCTCAAATACCTGGTTCCGTGTGCCACCTTTGCATCTTCCTAAGGGGCTGTGGAGCTCTGTTCAAGTGTAGAACTGCTTCCGGGTCTGGGCTGCCACATTGGTGGGATCCCGGGGCTTTTGTTTGTTTGTTTTGAATTGTTTGTTTGTTTTCTTTTTCTTTTCTCGAGTTGGGAGCCCGTTCTGGCCAGGCAGTGCTACACGGCTTGGAACCTACACCCACAGCTTGCACAGATGTGCAGAAGGATCCCTGAGGACATTTCTTTTTTCGTGGGGTTTTTTTTGTTGTTGTTGTTTTGGGGGCTTTTCTTGTTCTTTTTTTTTTTTCAATTTGTTTTGTTTTCTTTTCCCTCTTTTCCCCTTTTTGTCTTTCAACATTACTCAGTTTCTCATCTCTCTATATCTTCCTTCTCTTCCTGTCCCCTGAATACCTGGCGCTGAATACCTCTACGCCTTCTAGCCAGGCTGTACTGCAACACCTGGGACCAACTTCCCCAGACCTCATACCCACACCAGTGGGGTCCCTGGAAACTTTGCTGTTCTTTTTTCTTTCTAATTTTTATTTATTCTTTCTTTCCTTTTCTTTTTTTCCTTCTTCTTCCCCTTTTTGTTTT
>NW_004443988.1:15508372-15509467 GCF_000243295.1 Trichechus manatus latirostris | reverse complement strand
ATGGGATGACATATATAAAACCTTGAAAGAAAAAAATTGCCAGCCAAGAATAATATATCCTGCAAAACTCTCGTTCAAATGTGATGGTGAAATTAGGACATTTCCAGATAAACAGAAATTAAGGGACTATGTAAAAACTAAACCAAACTTACAATTTTCCTTATTAAAGGGAGTCCTTCAATCTGAGAACAAACAACTCCACCTCACAGGCTGAATCTAGGACGCAGGATCATACCAGCCAGATACCAATCTAGGAAATGAACTCTCAAGGACTATCCAAAACCAAAAGAAATAAAACAGGGAATCAGAGAAGTTAATCTGTAAATGACAACATCAGAACAATAAAAGAGGGAATAAACGGTGTAGGTATAGAACCTTCCAATGGAGAGGAAGGCAAGGTGATACCAAGTAATAATAGACTGCTTCAAACTTAGAAAGATACAGGTAAATTTCACGGTAACCACAAAGAAAGTTAACAAACATACTCATAAAAATAAAGAGACAAAACATAAAGTCTCAATAAAAACAAAACCTACAAAAACAAAAGGAATGAAAAAATCCACAAACAAAAGTAATTCAGCACAGGAAGGTAAGAAGAACAAAGAAAACGTCAGCACCACAAAAAAAAAAGCACTACAAAATGACAGCAATAAACCCAAGTCTATCAATAATTACACTGAATGTAAATGGACTCAATGCACCCATAAAGAGACAGAGAGTGACAGAATGGATAAAAAAAACAGGATCCATCAATGTGCTGTCTACAAGAGACACACCTTAGAAACAAAGACAGGAATTTATTAAAAATCAGAGGTTGGAAAAAAATACATCAAGCTAACAACTATCCACAAACAAAAGGAACTCAGCACAGGAGAGTAAGAGGAACAAAGAAAACGTCAGCACCACAACAAAAGCACTACAAAATGCAATCCCACTCCTAGGAATATATCCTAGAGAAATAAGAGCTGTCACACCAATAGACATATGCTCACCCATATTCATTGAAGTACTGTTCACAATAGCAAAAAGATGGAAACAACCTAGATGCCCATCAACAGATGAATGGATAAACAAACTATGGTACATACACACAAT
>NW_004443988.1:15452594-15507122 GCF_000243295.1 Trichechus manatus latirostris | reverse complement strand
CTATTTGTTCTGTAAGCCTTCACATGAAGTATAATATAAATAAATTAGTTAAATTTAAAAAAAAAAGAAGACCAGATTTACTGGCCTGAGAGACTGGAGAAACCCTGAGAGTATGGCCCCCAGACACCCTTTTAGCTCAGTGATGAAGTCACTCTCGAAGTTCGCCATTCAGCCGGGGATTGGACAGCCTCATAAAACAAAACAAGACTAATGAGGCACAGCAGTCCATGGAGAAGGACAAGAAGGCAGGAGGGGACAGGAAAGCTGGTGATAGGGAATCCAAAGTTGAGAAGAAACAGTGTTGACATGTCATGGGGTTGTTAACCATTGTCATAGGGCAATATGTGTACTAACTGTTTAATGAGAAACTATTCGTTCTGCAAACCTTCATCTAAGATACAAAAAAAAAGAATTATCTATGTGAGATCAAATTGACAACAGCAATTCAAAAACTTTGATGGGAAGCCTAGGGAACAGTGAGTTGAAGATAATGGTGATGGAATAATTTGGAAAAGGATAGTGAGAATAGCAGCACAGCTGGAAGAATGTAATTGATGTCACTGAATTGTACATGTAGAAGCTTTCGAAATGGTGTAATTTTGGCTATGTATATTTTCACCAAAAAAAATGTCCTCAAGTTCGAGAAGGGAGAGTGTTGACACGTCGTGGGGTTCTTAACCAATGTCATAAAATAATGTGTACTGACTGTTTAATAAGAAACTGTTTGTTCTGTAAACCTTCATCTGAAGTACAGTAAAAAAAAATTTTTTTTTAATTTTAATGAAAAAAAAAAAAAAGAGGAGACACAGAGAGCTCCCAGAGGTGAACAAGGCTGACTTGACAGGTTTAGCCGTGATGGTGAGGAGGAGGAGTTCACACCTCTGCAATTCCTGGTTTCACTGAAGAATCAGTGGAAGACAGTGTTGATGAGCATCACCAAAAAACCAAACACATTGCCGTCGAGTCAATTCCAGCATGGCAGGACACTATATACAGAATTTCCTGGAAAATAATAACAATCAGAGAGGAAACAAGTGATTTCTTTTGTTTTTAGATTTTCAATTAAGCTGTTAATATTCTACCACCACCAGACCATAAACCCTGTGAGGACTACAGCCACTTCTAACTGATAATATCTTGCATTTGTAAAGCATTTCAGTTTACGTATACTTTTACTTAACAATTTCACATATGCTTACCACAAACCAGCAAGGTAGGTATTCTTGTGTCCATTTTGCAGATGGAGAAATAGAAGTTCAAAGTCATAAGTTCATTTACCCAGACCCTTCCTTCTACAGGTGAGGAATCTGAGGCCCACATGAGGTTTATTGATTTACCAAGGACAAAGAGCAGATACTCATCAAAGCCAAGGTTGAAGGTCCCAGCCCAGATCTCATAGAACTCCAACTGCCTTCCATTTCTCCATCCTTTTATTACACTCCCCTCGCAGCCCAACAAGCTGCTTAACCCAGAGGTCAGCAGGCCATGAAGAATGACTAATAAATTTTATCGGCCTTACCTTTGTACTCTTGGTTCTCCCAGGTAGTTTGTTCTAACACTCTCTGTTTCTTTGCAGCATGCAAAAGGAAAGAGCAAGAACTTGGAAAGGATAGAGTCAACACACCCAAAAAGCCCAGGCTGGTCTTCACAGATGTCCAACGTCGAACTCTACATGCAATATTCAAGGAAAATAAGCGTCCATCCAAAGAATTGCAAATCACCATTTCCCAGCAGCTGGGGTTGGAGCTGAGCACCGTCAGCAACTTCTTCATGAATGCTAGGAGGAGGAGTCTGGATAAGTGGCAAGACGAGGGCAGCTCCAGTTCAGGCAACTCATCTTCATCAAGCACTTGTACCAAAGCATGAAGGAATAACCACGAACTGAAACCTCGGTGGAAAAGCTTTAAATAAATAAAAAAAAAATTTTAAGACCAGGACCTCAAGATAGCAGGTTTATGCTTAGAAATATCTGAAGAAAAAAAGTGTCATTTATAGTCCAAAGAAACCAAAGACTTAGCTCACTGCATTCTGATTTTGTTTGGAGACACACACTTCAACGGGGCGATAACTTGGCAAGGAAATTTATGAGTGAGAAAACACCACTGGGTCTCACACCTTCAATCCATGATCATTCTTGCTGTGCTTGGCTGTTTAGTAGTTTGGAGCATAGTGGTTTGGAGCCATTGAGTGGACATCTTTTAAGATCAGACTTTCTAATCTGTTCCACTACGCCATAAAGGTGTATGGTGTCTCAGTACTGTGCATGCACATGGGCACGTGTGCACCCACACACGCGCACACACACACCTACACACCACCACCACCACCAGTGATTAGGGACTTAGGCAGGGCTGGTCTTCAGAAAAAGTTGTGTTGTAAAAGTACAGTCAACATAGTGTGGGGTTCTCTGAGTTCATTGGATTCAAACCAAAACCAAACCCATCACCAACAAGTCGATTCCAATTCATAGCGACCCTAGAAGAATGAGATTTTGCTCATCTAGCCTAGCGTTTGAACCTGCCAGACCCACAACCTAAATGTAGATTCAAATCCAGCAAAGAAAAATTGAATGACACCTAAACTAATGCATTCTCTTTGTTTGTTAAGGAATGTTCAGATATTTTTTAACAAATGAAACAAGAGTCCATCCATTAAAAAAAAAAGTCACCTAGGTACCAAAGAACACACTTAATATTATAGTGCAGGTATTTTATTGCAGTGATTTTAATAACCAAAGCTATTTTTACACAAAACACTATGTAAAGTTATACGTATGAACTGATCTAGGTGTAATACACATGACGCATAGAATCATGACTATTATTTATGATTCTTGAAGCATTTAAAATACTAGCTTTCAGAACTGGCAAGAAAGAATGTAGCTTCAGGGAAGCAGTTAATGTCATGGCAGAGAGGTCTCTAGATGGCACACTCCCTTCAGGATCCATAAATGTCACTTAAGTAGAGATACAGACATGATTCCATGAGAAAACCTGGAGATCCTTCCAAAACAGGCTCCCATTTGTAAACTAGAAAACTAAGTTCAACAGGGAAGATAACTAAATTAGAAAATTTGTTCAAAGGAATGCTTCTTCGTAAAAGGCTACTAAAATAAAGAAAATGAAGGGCACACACTTAGATTAATTTGACTTAAATTTGTTTTATGCATTTGGCACCAAAGAGATTTTAAAATACCTTAAAAACACGCAAATAATGTGAGCAAACCAACATTATTATTAAAATGAACTATCCAGTATCTGTAACCAAACTGATTTTTATGGCCAGCCCAGATATTTTATGGCTTGGACAGCAGGTGCAACCTAGAAATGGTGGAATTGGTTTAAATGCATAGAAAAAGCCAGAGTTCTAGTGGAGGACAAGACTTTTGGTCCTAGAGATATTAAGCGATTTATTTCACTAAGCACAGCCTCCAAAGTGTACTACATTCTTTCTTGCTACTGCATTAAGCTGGAAATTTTATAACATAGATTCCACTCTAACAGGGACACAAAAAAAACTAGACCTGAACTTCCAAATACAAAAGTTTAAATTTCTATTTTTCCTAAATCACTTAACCAGGGCTATAGAAACCAAGGCAAATTAAAACAAAAGTAAGATAACAAGGTTGTACTAATGGCACCCCAGTGAATCACTTGATTCTCAGAAAAATTCTCTTTCTAAATTCAGTTAAATTGTACCTCATATAAATGGATGCCTCTTGTATTGTTAGGTAAAGAATTGGGTACTCTTAGTTAATTGCCACATCAAACTAGAAATATAAAATTAAATATTATCCCAACAAGAAGTTGATTATTGAGATTCAATAAAACGCTTAAGAAAAAAAAACTGTCTTGACACAACACCCAGCTTCTAGGACCAAATCTCAGCATCTTGTCTAGGTTAGAAGAGACAGGTACCTAGAAAGGGGAAGCTAAACCAACAACCCATCTCTGTCTCCTTCATGTCCGCTGTAGAATGACTAAAGGAAACCAACATATACTTCTTTGATGAAACAGCCCATGCATTTGCCTAGACACATTTTGTCTTCGTATTTTTTTTTATTTCACCCCAAATTCCAGCTTGAAAATTTCCCTTCTAAATATGGCACAATTGTAGTTTGGCTATTAAAAGAGATCATTTTAATGGCCACCCTTCAAGATTTGCTAAGAATATAATCTTATTGATGACATAAACAAAAAGGAAAAACTGATCAATGTTTTCTCTCTCTCCAGAAATGTAGGGGCAGGGGAGGGGAGAGGGCAAACAGCTATATAGTGTATTTGTAATTTTGGAGGGAGGAAAGCCTTCTTAATTTAAAACATGAGCATTTTAAATGCAGGGAATTTCAAACATGCAATCTCACCAAATTCAATACCCCAGGAAAAACAAAAGTTGAATTCTGACAGCCATGTTTTTTGCATTCTTTTTTACAACATAATAATCCTCCAAATTAAATCTACTACATTTTACGTTTTCAGCCAGTTACTTTGGTACTATGTAGCCACGACCACAAAGAATATTACTATATTTTTAATCATTCCAACCATAATAGTTTTTTTAAAAATAACCGGTTACCCTACTTGCTAACACCAAAGATAATTTTCATACCAGCATTGAATTTGCACCCATTATGCAATTTCAGGGCCTAGATATATATTTTCTCATAAACAGATGCACAATTCAGAGCCTGAAAAGCTATTTCTTACTTGACTGTTTAAGCATACTCACAATCCTTGCTTCTCACAAGCAATATGCTTACTACATCATCCATGACTGATTCTTTCCTTGCTTCTGAACTCGCATGTAGGAAAAAATGTGTCCTTCCCCGTTTAGTGTAGCCTTCACTGATGGCTGATGGCTTGGGTTTTTTACCCTACCACATTCAACAGAGCATAATACATGCCATTTGTTCACCCATCATTTCTCAATGCTTTAGCAAAATTCACCTGGAAAGATATCCCACAGTTTTGTTTGTATGTTTGTTTATTCCAAAACTGCACTTCGAATAATACTGTTTTGTTTGTTTGGTAAAATGAAAGTTAGTCTGTTTTGGGCCATAAGTCATTCAGGTCCTCTCATGACTGGAAGCTTTCCTAAAAGGCGGCAAGTAAGAAAGTAGGAGGTGTGATGTGTGAACACACCAAGTACCCAGACTTCAGTAAACGTTCAGGTATGGGAATTCTGGATGTCAGGAACCGAGCATTCCAGTCCCTGGCTGCAGCTGGAATAGACCATAAAGACCAAAGAAAATCTGTGGGGAAATCCAGAAGTTCTAACTGAACATGTCACTCACAGTGCCCAACAAGAGCATAATTAATTTTCCAGAAAAATAAAAATAAAAGGACTATGCCACTTTTGGACTCACCCCACTCCCATTGCTACCCCAATCTAAATGCAAACTTTACTATACCAAAGAGTCCTAGGACATTTTCACATTGACCTATAAAGGCATTTTCCCTAGGAACCTCCTCCCTTCTTTGTACATAAAGGACGAAAACTATGCATTTAGCAAACAAAGAGAAAGCACTTCTCCCTTTTCTATCTAGTTGTTTAGGGTGCATTCAAAAGCCAGAGGCTGTTTAGAGACTTGTTTGACCTTCTGGATTATTACTGTGGTGTGGTTAGCTTTACAGTACATTTGGTAACTATTGCCTAAGTAGTAAGAAGCAGAGGTAAGAAATAGCTACATCCCCGTGTTTAAAAAAAAAAAAAAAAAAAAGTGTAAAGATCTACTATTTATAGTGTGAACCAAAGATGCTACCTCACTCGATTTCCATTGGTGATTTTAATCACACTGATGATACCAAAGAATACCAAAGATATTTGCATGCACGGCCTTGGTCTGCAGAGGGAATCCCCCCTTTTCCCTCCCCACACCTCCTTTACCTCCTCAGTCTTCACTCGGTGTGTAAACTTGTCTTCATTCTTAATAATAATGATACAATAGTGATAACAACAACATTAGTAAATACTACGCTTATTACTGCTAGTTCTACTTGTAAATCTCTAGGCGAACATGCCGCAGACTTTGTAAACTCCTAGGACGAGTGCCTTGCTTGAACCAAAGCGTTAAACCGCTGTTGACCTCTCTCACCTTATACTCTTTGAATACCTCAGCCTCTTAGAAAGGCCACTAATGAAAAAAGAAAAAAGGAATAATTATTCACCGTGGTGCTTTTTCCGTGCAACCAGGCAATGAAACTTTCTTTGATACCAAAGGATGACTTTTTTCCCCCGATTTCTTGCTGATAAACCAAAGCTCCTCCTCCTTGTTCCCTCTCAAGGTTCTCCCCACCTTGCAAGTCCCTTCACAGGCAGGCCGTGCATCTCTTTTACCAATTCCTCCAAATACCTCATAGTAATAAAGTTTTAGGGTTATGTTGTATAGAAAGTCTATGTGATAAGGCAGAACTTACTAGTCTGGTAATTGTTAAGGTTACTTTGCAAAGAAAACTTTATAATTCTTATTTATTTTATAGTTTGTATGTTTGGGATCTTTTTTCCCCGTTTGGTTTAGGGTTTGTTTTCTTGACAGAACTGCTCTGTTGCTCAAGGAAGACTTAATTTCTGGAAATGTTCCCCGAGGTGGGTTAAGGGTTGTGTAAAAGAAAAAAAAAAAGCAAGAATGGAATAGGAAATGATTTTGATTTTGATGGTTCCTTATGAAATTCTTGTGTTTCGTAGTAACTTTTTTTCCACAGGGTAAAAAAAAAAAAATATTTATATATATATATGATCTCTTTTTTGTGAAACTGGTTCCTATTTTTCTCTATAATGTGCTGTGATTTTTTTTTTAATTTAATTACATTTTATATGAGCTTATTTAATCACTGTTTTAATTTATGACTGTGTAGTTTTTAAAATGTATATAGTAGAATCGAAATGGCCAAAGCTTTATGTTACAATCTTTTAGTTCTCGATGCTAAGACAAGCTGAAAGCAGGAGCTTCTCTTAACTGCAGGGTGTATCTTTAGCTTTTTCTTAGCAGGCACTTCACTGCGTGTTGTGAACACTGCCAGGTTTTCCTCCCTCAAAAAAACTTGTACATGCCAAAGGAGTGTTTCAAGGTGGTAGTCTTTTTTGTCACTTAGAAGAAAGGCATTATTCATGGTTTTCCTTTATTAATTTTTTTTTTAAGAAAAAATTACTTTGCAGGTAAGACTTGAAATTCCAAAGAATTTAAGACTTGTTTCATGTTTCAGAGCACCGGCCTCTGTGAGATAGTTTGCTACTTTTTCGTTTTTCTTTAACCATTCACACGGATATGAGAAGTAAAAAGTATAAGAACTCAGAGACAAGCTAGCTTGAATCTGGGAAATCCTGTAAGTTTCACCAAGTTTCTGAATTACTTCAAGGCAGGGAGCAGGGCATGGAGACACAGTTCCTTTTGCCAAACTGAGAGGAGAGTATAATGGCTTCATGCCCTAAAAGAGAAAATCAAAGCTGGGGCCAGCTGATCCAGCTACTGCCCGTCTGGCCAGCTCATGGAGGAAACAAAACATGACTGCTTGGCCCCACTTGTCAATCTAATTTAAGGAAAATGTTTAAAATTTACATATTCCTCTCCACATCTGCTGCTTGGTATCTGCTATCCATGATCCACGGCCTCCCCACGTCTCTTACTCAAATTAGAAAAATGACCCTCAAATGTCACCCCCTTCCAGCCATTGCCACCAGGTTAACATACCCCAGGCCTATTTGAGTTTCTCTTCTCACGTTTCATCCTCCCACCAGTTTTCTTTTCCACACTAGACATCGTCCTGCCCCAGGCCCCCTTAACTGAGGCCATTCAGATTCTTGACCCAGCTAAATTTAGGTCAGCACTTCTACAGAACTCTAAGCTGACAAGGGGGATCCTCAGAAGAGCTGGTGCCCACCATCTTGTTTTGTTGAAATAAGTTGCTTCAACTACATGGCATAAACCCATAGATGTAAATACTTTTGCTCTCAACACAAGAGTTTTACCTTATTTTCTTTTACAAGGGTATTGGGGGTGGGTAAGGAAAAGGAGGGCTTAGACTTTGGGTCAAATGTTACATTTTCTTAGGAACATTTTTATACTCATTATGATTTTTAATAGGGCAATAAATCTGCTCTGAGTTGCAGGATCATTCAGTGGTCTGTTGGTAAGCATTGCCTGATTATTTGTTTTTATACAAATGCTATCTGTGCAGTGAGTTATAGAAAGCCCAGGAAAATGGTTGAGGAAGTAGACTTTTACCATCCACAATGAAATGCTGAACAGCGTTGTATTCACAAGGTCACATTTTCCGTTTCTGTGTTGGTCTTGATTTTTTTTTGTGGTATGTTCTGCATTTATTGCATAATCATTGTGGGCTTATTTTAGATTTGCCATCTGAACCAAGTGACAGTATTTTTTAAGAAAAAAATAAACTTTAAAACATTGTCTTCCACTTGCTCTGGTAGTCGTCTTCATATCTCCCTGTGTTTATTGTTTTGTCTGAAGTCAACCCATCTGTCACTCATTTAGACCTGTCCCTCCCCCCCTTTTCTATTTTTGGTATGCCTTTGAACTTAGCTATTGTTTGAATGTGACTCAGTTTCCATGTTCAAGTTAGCTTGATGGTTTATTATGTAAGGAGGGTGCCTAAGACAATCATCAGGTTAAAAAAAAAATCAGTAGAGTAGAAAAATCTTCCAAGAGCAGAAGGAGTTCTTCCTTAGCAATGAAAAAAAAGAAAAAGAAAAAAAAGTTAAATATACAATTAATTAATTAATTAGAAACCTAACCATGAGGGGCTTAGTAGATTTTTGATAAAAGACAAATGTTGCTGTCATTTTCTTTGTCAATTAGAAAGCAGTGGTAGTTTCTACATTGCATCTACATTTCAAACTAAATGATTATTGTAGCCAGTTATGGTTGTTTGCCAATATTTTGTCTGTTTCTCTCTCTCTGTCCAATGCTTCTTCTGTATTTTTATGTGTAGCAACAAAAAGTGTAATGCATTAGACATTATTCTGATTTGTTTATGAGTATCTCTTGTACCGCATTAAGGTTTCTTTCTTTTTTCTTTTTTTTAAGCTTCGATACTGTTCTCACTTTATGCCGTGCAATATCATCTGCTGTGTTTGCAAAGCAAGTGATGATGCCATCAAGCTTTTCAGTATTAAAATGTTTCAGCGTTTATGTAGTCACCAAAATGTAGTAAATAAAATGTTGAGTTTTCCAGCACTTTAAATTTAGACAACTGTTGCCTTCTTTTGTTTTTATTCTAACTGCAATCCTAAGCAAGTAGCTCATGGATTTTCCTAGGAGGAAGGTTGAAGTTGAAAGGACAATAAGCTAGAGAACCAAAGCCAGTGCCATGATCTAAAGAATCAAGAGGAGAAAAAAAGGAAGTGTTCTCTAGTGGAACGGGAGGGTGTTTTTAAATGGAAGTGGGATATTCTATTTCTAGAGGTTAGCACTTATTCTACCTTGATTGACTCTCAAAAGAAAGAAATATTATTATTAGAGAGGATGGCCCTTAAAAGTCCTATCCAGTAAGATAAGGTGTGATAATATGTGTGTGAGAGAGAGAAGGATAGAAAGAGAGAGAGAGATTAAGGTAGGACTGGGAAATCAGGATCCTCTTTTACTTAATCAAGAGTAGTGATTGATCAAGAGGCCCGGTTCAGGGAAAGGTAAACTAGATTTGGCACTCCTGCTATGCTGATTATTAGCTGTATGACCTTGGGCAAATTATTTAACTTCCCTAAATCTCAGTTTCCTCATCTGTAAAATGGGGATGAATGTCTGCAGGGTTGTTGTGAGGGTTAGAAATTAGAAGTAGGTAAAACTTAAAACATAGATCTTGAAATGTTCTTTTTGATGATGAATGCAACGCCATTCCTCTTCAATTACTCATTTCCAGCATAGTAGACCATATGATTGCCTGATTCAAAATGGCCGATACTCATCTATTTCAGCTGACTAATGCCTAGGATATTGATGTTTATGCATTCCATTTCACTTTTGACGATTTCCAATTTTCCTAGATTCATACTTTATACATTCCATGTTCTGATTATTAATAGATGATTGTAGCTGTTTCTTCTCATTTTAAGTCATGCCACATCAGCAAATAAAGGTCCCGAAAACTTGACTCCATCCACGTCATTAAGGTCAACTCTACTTTGAGGAGGCAGCTCTTCTCCAGTCATATTTTGAGTGTCTACTAACCTGAGGAGCTCATCTTCCAGCACTATATATCAGACACTGTTCCGCTGCAATTCATAAGGATTTCACTGGCTAATTCCTTTCAGAAGTAGACTGCCAGGTCTTTCTTCCTGGTCTGGAAGCTCAGCTGAAACCTGTCCACCATGGGTGACCCTGCTAGTATTTGAATACCAGTGGCATAGCTTCCAGCATCACAGCAAAACCCAAGCCCCCACAGTAGGACAAACTGACAGACATGTAAACTACAACACTGTCAGTGATAGGATAATATCCATACACCTACAAGGAAGACCAGTTTATACGACTATTATTCAAATTTACACACCAACCACTAAGGCCAAAGATGGCGGAATCGAAGATTTTTACCAACTTCTGCAGTCTGAAATTGATCGAACATGCAATCAAGATGCATTGATAATTACTGGTGATTGGAATGCAAAAGTTGGAAACAAAAAAGAAGCAACAGTAGTTGGAAAATATGACCTTGGTGATAGAAATGATGCCAGAGATCGTATGATAAGAGTTTTGCAAGATCAACCACTTCTTCATTGCAAATACCTTTTTTCAAAAACATAAATGACAACTATACACGTGGACCTTGCCAGATGGAATACACAGGAATCAAATCGTCTATATCTGTGGAAAGAGATGATGGAAAAGCTCAATGTCATCAGTTAGAAGAAGGCTAGGGGCCGACTGCGGAACAGACCATCAATTGCTCAGATACAAGTTCAAGTTGAAGCTGAATAAAATTAGAATAAGTCCACGACAGCCAAAATACAACCTTGAGTATATCCCACCTGAATTTAGAGACCATCTCAAGAACAGATTTGACACATTGAACACTAGTGTCCGAAGACCAGACAAGTTGTGGAATGACATCAAAGACATCATGCATGAAGAAAGCAAGAGGTCATTAAAAAGACAGGAAAGAAAAAGACCAAAATGGATGTCAGAAGAGACTCTGAAAGTTGCTCTTGAACATTCAGTAGCTAAAGTGAACAGAAGAAATGATGAAGTCAAAGAGCTGAATAGAAGATTTCAAAGGGCGGCTTGAGAAGACAAAGTAAATTATTATAATGACATGTGTAAAGACCTGGAGTTAGAAAACCAAAAGGGAATAACACACTTTACATTTCTCAAGCTGAAAGAACTGAAGAAAAAATTCAGACCTCGAGTTTCAATAGTGAAGGATTCCATGGGCAAAATACCGAACAACACAGGAAACATCAAAGGAAGATGGAAGGAAGACACAGAGTCACCGTACCAAAAAGAATCGGTCGACATTCAGACATTTCAGGAGGTAGCATATGATCAAGAATTGATGGTATTGAAGGAAGAAGCCCAAGCTGCACTGAAGATATTGGTGAAAAACAAGGCTCCAGGAATTTATGGAATACTAACTGAGAAGTTTCAACAAACGGATGCAGTTCTGGAAGCGCTCACTAGTCTATGCCAAGAAATTTGGAAGACAGCTACCTGGCCAACTGACTGGAAGAGATCCATGTTTATGCCTATTCCAGAGAAAGGTGATCCAACAGAGTGCGGAAATTATAGAACAATAACATTAATATCACACACAAGTAAAATTTTGCTGAAGATCATTCAAAAGTGGTTTGCATCAATAGGGAACTTCCAGAAATTCAAGCTGGATTCAGAAGAGGACGTAGAACCAGGGATACCGTTGCTGATATCAGACAAATCCTGGCAGAAAGCAGAGAATACCAGAATGATGTTTACCTGTGTTTTATTGACTATTCAAAGGCATCCGACTGTGAATCATAACAAATTATGGATAACATTGTGAAGAATGAGAATTCCAGAACACTTAATTGTGCTCATGAGGAACCTATACATAGACCAAGAGCCATTATTAGAACAGAACAAGGGAATACTGCGTAGTTTAAAGTCAGGAAAGGTGTGTGTCAGGGTTGTATTCTTTCGCCATACCTATTCAATCTGTATGCTAAGCAAATAATCCAAGAAGCTGGACTATATGAAGAAGAACAGGGTGTCAGGATTGGAGGAAGACTCAACCTGCATTATGCAACCTGCATTATGCAGATGACATAACCTTGCTTGCTGAAAGTGAAGAGGACTTGAAGCACTTACTGATGAAGATCAAAGACCACAGCCTTCAGTATGGATTATACCTCAACATAAAGAAAACAAAAATTCTCACAACTAGACCAATAAGCAGCCTCATGATAAATGGAGAAAACATTGAAGCTGTCAATTATTTCATTTTACTTGGATCCACAATCAACACCCATGGAGGCAGCAGTCAAGAAATCAGATGACACATTGCATTGGGCAAACCTGCTGCAAAAGACCTCTTTAATGTGTTGAAAAGCAAAGATGTCACTTTGAGGACTAAGGTGAGCCTGACCCAAGCCATGGTATTTTCGATTGCCTCATATACATGTGAAAGCTGGACAATTGAGTAAGGAAGACCAAAGGAGAATTGACGCCTTTGAGTTGCGGTGTTGGCAAAGAATATTGACTATACCATGGACTGCAAAAAGAACAAACAAATCTATCTTGGAAGAAGGGCAGTCAAAATGCTCCTCAGAAGTGAAGAAGACAAGACTTCATCTCACATACTTTGGACATGTTATCAGGAGGGCCCAGAACAGAAGGGCATAATGCTTGGTAAAGTGGAGGGTCATCAAAAAGAGGAAGACCCTCAATGAGATGGATTGACACAGTGGTTGCAACAATGGGCTCAAGCATAGCAATGATTATGGGGATGGCGCAGGACCAGGCAGTGTTTCCTTCTATAGTACATAGGGTCACTCTGAGTTGGAACCAACTCATCAGCACCTAACAACAGCAAAGCTTAGCATACTGTCTGGCATGTAGGTCCTCGATGTATATTAGCTACTTTTACTGTTATCAGTAAATATCTTAAAATGCAGATTTTTCGAATAAAAAAAATAATTTCCAAATCAGTTTTTTCATTTCTAAGCTATAAGAGCAGGACTTGACACAATTCCAGTATATTTAATTGCATCATATTCTCCAAAGGATACCACTGCTGTAGAATGAAATGTGAACGGGACCCTCTCAAGTGGTTCAGTGGGGTGACCCTATAGTGGTCCCCAGTTTACTGTCTAAGCACTAGGACACCAGAAAGGAAAAAACAATGATCTGTATGGAAGAAGATTTCAGGGGGCAGGCAAGTAGACTTTCAATGTTACAAAGGGGGAAGAAACTCCTGGAGGCACCCTGAACACTGTCTCCTGAGCTAATCTGGGTAGACTTGGAAAGCTCCCCAGGGAAAACCTAAGTGGGCAGGGGAACATGGGAAGGGCGTTATAAATTAAACCCACGGGTAGGGAAGCCAGAGGAAAAATGGTAGCCTTCCAGATGGAGTCAGTATTTCGCTTCTATTTCTTTAAAGCACTGAAAATAGTACATTAAGTACTGACTGCAGATGGTAAATAAATATCACTAAGATTTAATTAGGTGCAATTCCCTCCTAAGCAGTTTTCCCAAAACATCCAGTGACTACTTCCAATTTCATCGTTGTTGTTAGGTGCCCTCAAACCAATTTTCAACTCATAGTGACCCTATGTGACAGAGTAGAACTGCCCCCATAGGGTTTCCTAGGCTGTAATCTTTATAGAAGCAGATAGCCAGGTCTTACTCCCATGTAGCCACTGGGTGGGTTCACACTGCCAACCTTTTGGTTAGTGGCCAAGCACTTAACTGTTGAGCCACCAGGGCTCCTTCTACACTCATTAAGAACGTCAACAGATGCACTTGTGAGCAAGAAGGAGCTGATGGGAGAGAATTCATCTTGTTCTCTTTTCCCACCTCCAAGCCTTCAGTGTGTTACCATTAAAAGGCTGTACAACCACCCCAGGTGAAACACTGACCTCCACTTGAATTTCAGTCAAGTTGCCTGCTCAGGACCACATGGTGTTTATTACTTCAACCATAGAGAACACTAAGCAAGAGTATTTATGCATTTGGCTTCATCTTCAAGGTTTTTTGTTTTTGTTTTGGGGTAAGGGAGTTGGGTCTTGAAAGCCATGTCTCCAAAACAAGAATTTCAGTCACAGACTATGGCATCTCTTCTTAAACAGCAGTCTGAGAAAACAGCTGTTGAAAACTGACACCTGGTAATAAGTTGGCAGAAAACAGTCATCTACAGATTATCATCAGTGCATCAACTTTGTCTCCGTTTTTGTATCAGCAAATCTTGCATGCTCCTTGTCTTGCTTGCAGTTTGTTCCTGCCCTGTCTCTCTCTGCCTCCGATATAGTCTGACCTTTCCGTGGGCAACATTTAGTGGAAGGAAAATAGCCAGAAAACTTTATGTGGTCTCCACTGGTGTATACCTTTTGAGATAGATGACACGAGCAGAAAAAGTGCTGGATTCCTGTATTCCTAAAAAGTAAGAAGGAAGCAAATATCATGGCTAGGTGATGAGGGACTCTAGAAATAGCTGGTGGCTTCTTGGGAGCAAACAAAGGTGAGGAGTGGGGAGGGTGCTGTACAGCCTAATGGTAAAGGTCACCGACTTGTGACCTTAAGCAATCTCTTAGTCTCTCTCAGGCTCCATTTCCTCCTCTGTAAAAAAGGACATAGTAATTGTACTCGTTTCATAAAATTGTTGTGAGGATATAAAGTGTTAATGCTTATGTAGTGTCTGACACTCAGAGTAAGCACATAATAAATAGCTGTTGTTATTTATTTATTAATACTGTTAAAACAAAAATCATATTAAGCCAATAACATAAATTAATTTAAAATTTATTTAATATACAATTAAAAATCAGGCAATGCTTCTGACTAGAGAGTCAAAGTGTTCCAGAGATGAGAGAACTTCCAAACGTTCTTATACCCCATCTTATCGGCATTACCATGGAAACGGGGCCATAATAGTGTTTTCATAATAACAATTTGCTCTAAAACACAGCTTCCAGTCCAACCTCAGAGTTTCTGTTTCTCAAACCTGACCGCACATAGATAATTCTTCCAAACAGCATGATGCCTAAGGCAAAGCAGTCTTCACTAAGCAGCTTCCTAGGTTGTAGTGTGACTTAAAAGGGACTTTAGGAAACCCATTTTCTCAAGGCTCAAGGTTGAAAAGAAAATTCCAGGGCAATGTCCTGGGTTGTCACCCCAACTCCATGGACCCCAGAAATCTGGAATCCAGGAGAATTAAAAACTGTTCTCAATACATAGTTAAGAAATGGCAAAGCAAATTTAGTCATTTGAGTCATTTTCCTACGTTGCTACTCAATATGTAGTCCTCTGGCAGCACTGGCATCACATGAGGGCTTATTAGCAAAGTAGATTCTCAGGCCCCATCCTAGACCTACTAAACCAGAATCTGCATTTTAACAAGATCTCCACGAGATTCTTACACATTAAAGTTCTAGAAGCCCATGCCAATGTGCTCAGAAAGTGTGAACGAACTGCTAGCTATTTATTGCACATGAAGAGACACGCCTGAGAGTCAAGTGCTCCAGCAACTAATTCCCATATGCTGGACCGTGGGTTCACTTCATCGGAATCACCTGGGGAGACTCCAATAATACAACTCCATTGGTCTGGAATAAGGCATGAATCTGTATTAAGTGATTCTACTGGATCAGAATTCAAGCTCAAAGTGACCGATGCCATGAGCTCCTTAGAACAGTCTGGGTGAAATCTAGTTAAGTATAAACATCCCTCACTTTATGTCCTAATCAGACTTTCCAAATAAGGTCTTTCTCCTCCAAAACCCCAAACCCATAGCTCTCCGTTGCACTTATGATAAAATTCATATTCCTTAAATTTATATTCCTTACCATGGCCTATAAGCAGGATAACTGTAAAATATATCATCTAAACCATACACTGGGTAAACCAGAACACAAGATCACATAAAGCTTTGTGTGAGCTGGCCCCTTACTGACCTCCTCAATGCCATGCCACTCTTGCCCATGCTTGTTCTCCAGGCTGCAGCCTGCCTTAACCTTTGAAGGCTGTTCTTCCTATCTACAATGCTGACCTCTCTTCACCCTGCAGTCTGTCCACAGATCTTCACACAGTTGGCTCCTCATTCTTTAAGATTGTTCTTAAATGTATCCTCCTCCTGCCTGACCACCTTAAATAGCTGGCCTCTTCCCTGTGGTTCTCTAGCACAGCCTCCTGCCCCTCATCTCCACAAAACTTTTATAAATTTGTAATTATTTATTTGTCTACTTTTGTCCAACATGCACGGTGAAAACCAACCACCTAACAGTCACGGAGTGGGCAGAACAGGTCTGGAGCTCTCCCAAAACACCATTCTCAGAGAATTGACCCAGTGTGCAACTGGGGATTTTCTTGTTAATGAGGTCATACCAGAGCAGGGTGGATCCTAAACCTAATCACTTCTGAGTGGTGTCTTATAAAAAAAGCAGAATAGACATAGACACACAAACAGAAGAAGACAGAGGCCATGTGAGGACATTTCTACAAGCAAAAGAACACCAAAGATTGCTAGCAGACACCAGAAACTAGGAGACAGGTTCACAGAAGGAACCAACACAGCCAAGACCCTCATTTGGACTTTTAGCCTCCAGGACTGTGAGAAGTTAACTCCTGTTTTTTAAAGCCACCCATTTGTGGTATTTTTTGTTACAGCAGCACTAGGTAACTAAGACAGCCTTAACAGCAGGTGTGAGATGGCAAAAGAAAGAAGCCATGAATCTAAAGAGTGGTCATTTGAAGTTATTCAGTCTGAGGAAGAGCAAGAAAAAATAATAATGAATAAAAATGAACAACACCTCAGAGACTTATGAGACTTCATCAAGTTTACCAGCATACACATAATGGCAGTCCCAGAAGGAAAGGAGGACAGAAATGGTCGGAAAGAATATTTGAAGAAATAATCAGGCCCACCTAGATTTTCTAGGATTATCTCCTTTACTTAAGTCGTCTGATTATAAACGTTAATCGTATCTACAAAATACCTTCACAGCAACACCTAGATTAGTGTTTGAATAACTGGGGACTGTGTAGGAATCAACTCAACAGAAACAGATTTTTATAACCTAGCCAAGTTGACACAAAAAACTGACCATGACAGGAGGTAACAAATCCATACGGGAGCAAAGTAGTCAAACACTTAACCATTTGTACCACACAGGGACTCCTGGCAACGAGTGTGCAAGAGTTATTTATACTTTTCTTGCAATTTTTCTGTAAACTTGAAATTATTTCAAAATAAAGCATTAAAAAAATCTATCTTCAAAAAGCTTTGTACAAGAATATTTATAGCAACTTTATTAAAAATAGTCAAAACTGAAACAGCCTAGATGTACATACACAGGAGAATGGCTAACAAGCTATGGTACATTCATACAATGGAATACACTAAAACAGACAAACTACTGATACAGACAACATTATGCTGAGTGAAAGAGCTGTACACCAAAAAAAGAAAATGAAAAAAACCATACGCACGATTCCATGTATCTAAAGTGCTAAAATAGGTAAAACTAGTCTTTGATGCTAGAAAATCAGATCAGTGGTTACTTCTTGGAGTATTGACTATAAAGCACATGAGAACTCCCTGGAGTGATGAAAATGTCCCATGTCTTGAAAGGCATATGGGCTACACCAGTGTAGGCATTTGTTAAAACTGATTGAACTGTACACTTAAGATCTGTGAATTTTTTACCATATAGAAATTATACCTTAACAAAGAAAAATTGTAAAATCTAGACTATTAAAACATTCCCCTAGCTTATCTACACACAGATATACAAACATAAATACAGCTATTCAACAATATAGATGTACAGAATATAGATGTATAGATTTGAACACATATATCCACCATATACCCATGTACCTCAATAACTACACACTATGCTATTTTCTTTTACTATAGTATTGATAATAATATTCTCTTTACAGTTTTTATTGACAAATCTGTGAGCCTCTTGGCTCTTTTTTCATCAACACCAACTATTGGCACATGGTAAGGTTTCAATACACCTTCTTTGGGTTTTAATTAAATCCACAGATGGTTACTGTCTTAGTTATCTAGAGCTGCTATAACAGAAATACCACAAGTGGGTGGCTTTAGCAAACAGAAATATATTTTTTCACAATTCAGGAGGCTAGGGCCCGAATTCAGGGTGCTGGCTCTAGGGGAAGACTTTCTCTTTCTGCCACCTCTGGGGGAAGGTCCTTGTTCCTTGGTTCCTTGGTGATCTTCATGTGGTTTCGCATCTCTCTTGCCCTATCTCTGCTTTATCAATTCCTTGCTTAATCTGCTGCTTTTATATCTCGAAATAGATTGGCTCAAGACGCACCCTACACTAATATTGTCTCATTGACATAACAAAGAAAACCCATTCCCAAATGAGATTATAACGACAGGTATGGGGTTAGGATTTACAACACATAGTGTTGGGGGACACAGCTGAATCCACAACACTTACCCACAAACAACACACAATAGGTAGGAGTCAGAAGATGTGGGTCCCAGTTCTGGCTTTGCTGTCTGTGTGATCCTCAGCTAGTCTCTCAAGCCATCCTTTCACATGCAACACATTACCTGGAGATCTTTTTCAAATGCACAACCTGATTCAATGTGTCTGGGTTGGGGCCTGACATTCCGCATTTCTAACAAGCTCCCAGGTGATGCCATGATTCTGGTCCATGGACCACACTATGAATAGCAAGGTCTTAAGCTCTCTGAGGGGAGCCCTGGTGGTGCAGTGGATAGGAGCTCATCTGCTAACCAAAAGGTCCACAGTTCTAATCCACCAGCTGCTCCTTGGAAACCCTATGGGGCAGTTCTACTCTGTCCTATATGATTTCTGTGAGCCGTAATCAAATCAACGGCAATGGGCTTGGTTTGGTTTTGAAATCTCTCTGAGCCAAAGCTGCTTCTTCTCTAAAATCAGAGAATAAGATTTGGAATTCCTTCCCACTACACCATTTGATCTTCACAAATGTAAAGCAGATATTTTGTTATCCTCATTGGATCAATGAAGAAACTGAAGCTTAGAGAAGTTAACTTGCCCAATGTCACACAGGAAACTGCAGAGCCAGAATAGAATGTAAGAGTACCATATTAAGAGCTCCATTAATATTTTAATATATGGATGAATTGATGGATAAGAATGTATGTGACTGGACTGGTATATAGGGAAGAATCTTGACTGGAAGGTAGGAGTGTCCATGAGTGACCAACGAGATGCCCATGGAATGATAACCCAACCCAACATACTGGGCCCAGAAGACGTTGCAACTGCTTTTCAAAGGTCATCAACACAGACCTAGCTCTTTGCAAAGGGCACTCCAGAAAATTACAAGTATTAGTGAGGATGTGGAGAAATTGGAACCCTCATCCATTGTTGGTGGGATTATAAAATGGTTCAGCCAGTGTGGAAAGCAGTTTGGTGGTTCCTTAAAAAGTTAAACATAGAATTGCCATATGGCTCAGCAATTCCACTCCTAGGTTTATACCAAAAGACTTGCGAACAGGGATGCTAACAGATACTTGTACACCAATATTCATTGCAGTACTATTCACAATAGCCAAGAGGTAGAAACAACCTACATGTCATCAACAGATGAATGGATAAACAAAATGTGGTATATATATACAATAGAATATTACCTAGCCATAAAGGGAAATGAAGTTTTGATATATTCTAGGACATGGGTGAACCTTGAAAACATGCTGAGTGAAATCAGTCAGTCACAAAAGAATAAATATTGTATGATTCCACTTATATGAAATATCTAGAATAGGCAAATGTATAAAGACTCAAGTTTATTAGTTGTTCAGGGGTGGTATGAAGGGGAAAAGGAGGACATATTGCTTAAGGGGTACTGAGTTTCTGTTAAGAGTGATGGAGAAATTTGGAAACATATAGTGGTGATGGTTGCACAACATGACGAATATAATTAATGTCACTGAATTACTCATGTAAAAAAATGTTGAAATGCCAAATGTTTTGTTCCATATATTTACCACTATTTTTTAAAAAGCAGAGAAAAAAGAAAATACAGAGTAATGTAACAAACATCCATCTGTTCGGTCAACCGATATTTATTATGTACCAATTCTGTGCCAAGCACTGTTCTGGGCTCTGGGATAGTGCGGAGACTAAAATGTCTGCTACTTTTCAGGAGAGGGGACGGGGCAATCAACAACACAGACAATAGATAAGTAAATGATATAGTATGTTAGGAGGTAATAAATGCTGTGGGAGAAAATCATAGAGCAGAGTAAAGAGATCAGGCATGGAAAAGAAGAGGGTTGAAATTTTAAATAGAGCCGTCAGGTAGCCCTTGTTGAGAAGGAACATTTGAGTTTAAACTTGAAGGAGGTGAGGGAATGAGCCATATTAGTATCTGAGGAAAAGTGTTCCAGACAATGAGAACAGGTGGTGCAAAAGTCCTGAGGTGGGAGCATGCTGGCATTTCAAGGCACAGCAAGGAAACCAGTGTGGCTGGTGCGGTGTGAGCAGTACGGAGAGCAGTCAGAGATGAGGCCAGAAAGGTTAAAGAGGGTCTAGATCATGTAAGGCCTTGGTGGCCCCAAAACTACTTTGGATTTTACTCGGAGTGAAATGGGGCAGCCATAGCATTGTTTTGAGCAGAGGATTGACCTGACCTACGTTTTAAAAGGATCGCTCCCGCTGCTGTGCCGAGAATAGATTGGGGGGGAGAGGGAAGAATCAGAGAATCAGGGAGACCAGTAAGCTGGAATTGCTGTATATTTCATCCTGAGACAGTCCCAGGTTACACCTGTTGTCCCAGCATAATTAGCATGTTTTAAGAGTCCCTGCTCACTCTCAGAAGTGTTCCAATTTGATGATAAACTATATAGTCACCCTTATTAGGAGACTTTTGTAAACCAGGTAAGAGGTGATGTAGCTCAAACAAGGTGGTAGCCATGGGGACTTTTTTTAAAAGTAGGTGTGGCTTTTTTTTTAAAGGAAAAAATATGAGACAAACTTTACAAAACTGCAACAATGGCTTAAAAATAAGATAAGGTAATGCATTAAAAGAATAAAGGGTTTTCCAGAAAAAAGGACAATAGTGGGAAAATTGACAAAATTCAAGTTAGGTCTACATAGTAGTTAAGAGGAGCCTATCAATGTGAATTTCCACGTTTCCATGATTGCACTTGGGTTATGCAAGGTGTTCACATGACAAGAAGCTGGGTGAAGGGTACACGGAACTGTCTGCACTATTTGTGCAACCTTTTCTGTAAGTCTAAAATTATTTCACCATAAACGTTTTAAAATATGCACACATTATGGGCTGTGTGCATATCATAGATGATTTAAACACCTATGTCCAGATTCATTTTTCTCTGAAAATACAGTCGTGCACCATTTCTTTGCTTTATAAGTTGCTAATAATATTATGGGAAAAGGGGCAGCCCTGTTAACTTGTAACACAGCATCTAGTAAATTGTCTTAGAAATGTTTTTTTCATTGCATTCCGACTTATGGCGACCTTGTGTATAACAGACCACAGCTCCTTTAGTTATATACACTTTGGCCAGTAGGTGGCATCATGTGATCATTCTGTTCAGCAAAACACAGGAAGAAAGGGAGATGAGGTTGAAAAGAGGGAGGTGAAACTCTGAGACGTCCTGCAGACAGGAGCTGCAGGTGACAAAGTCATTATCTGATGTATAATCACAATAGGGAGATGCCATTTTTATGGGCACTTAAGTGAGGGAGGCATGGAGGAATGAACTGGTAAACAGTGACGTAAGGTGTGAAGGCAAAATTATCCACCCCTGCTTTCCCCTGCCCTGGGGCATCAGGAAGGAGCCCTAGGCACTGCTTCTACTGGGTGCTTAATGCCACCCTGCTTAAGGAATAACAAAGGGTGAATTGCAAATTTTTAAGGCTTTCCAAGAATGAATTACAAAGAAACTATAAATTATACAATAGTACAGGAAATGGAATCATTTAAAGCAAGACTGTAGCTAAATTTGAGTGCCTGGGTAACACAAACAGTTAAACACTTGACTACTAGCTGAAAGGTTGGCAGTTCGAACCCACCCAGAGGCACCTCAGAAGACAGGCCTGGCGATCTGCTTCCAAAAGGTCACATGACCTTGAAAGTCCTCAGAGCACTTCTATTCTGCACACATGGGGTCACTATGAGTCAGCATCAACTTGAGGGCAACTAACCACAAGACAGACAAATTTATATCCTGTGGGTTGGCTTTTTCTTAGACTTGTGTGCCTGGAAGGAACTCCACTCAATCCTTTTTCCCCTGTCTTCTGTCTTTTCTTTCAAACCCAGAATTGCTCACATCATGGAACAGCCATCTAAATCTAAAATTTGACAACAGTCATCTTGGCTATCTTTGTTAGCACTGAGCCCCAGGAAGGTCAAGAGACTTGTTTAAAATACCACAGCTAGGAAGTGCCACACAGTTGAATGCCTTTGAATAGTCAATAAAACACAGGTAAACATCTTTCTGGTATTCTCTGCTTTCAGCCAAGACCCAAAATCCAAGATGTTTACTTGTGTTTCATTGACTATGCAAAGTCATTTGAAAGTGTGGATGGTAACAAATTATGGATAACATTGCAAAGAATAGGAACCTAGAGCACTTAATTGTGCTCATGCAGAACCTGTACATAGACCAAGAGGCAGTCCTTTGAACAGAACAAGGGAATACTGTGTGGTTTAAAATCAGGAAAGGTGTGCGTCAGGGTTGCATCCTTTCACAGTACTTATTCAATCTGCATGCTGAGCAAATAATCTGAGAAGCCGGACCATATGAAGAAGAGCATGGCAACAGGACTGATGAAAGACTCATTAACAACCTGCGATAGGCAGTTGACACAACCTTGCTTGCTGAAAGCTAAGAGGACTTGAAGTACTTACTGATGAAGATCAAAGATTACAGCCTTCAGTATGGATTACACCTCAACATAAAGAAAACAAAAACCCTCACAACTGAACCAATAAGCAACATCATGATAAACAGGGTAAAGACTGAAGTTGTCAAGGATTTACTTTTACTTGGATTCACAATCGACACCCGTGGATGCAGCAGCCAAGAAATCAAATGACGCATTACATTGGACAAATCTGCTAAAAAAGATCTCTTTAAAGTATTAAAAAGCAAAGATGTCACTTTGAGGACTAAGGTGCACCTGACTCAAGCCATGGTATTCTCAATCACCTCATATGCATGTGAAAGCTGGACAATGAATAAGGAAGACCAAAGAAGGATTGACACCTTTGAATTGTTGTGTTGGTGAAGAATATTGGATACACCACGGACTACCAGAAGAACAAACAAATTTGTCTTGGAAGCAAGGATGGCAAGACTTCGTCTCATGTTCTTTGAACTTGTTATCAAGTCCCTGGAGAAGGACATCATGCTTGGTAAGATAGAGGGTCAGTGAAAAACAGGAGGACCCTCAACAAGACGGACTGACACAGTAGCTGCAACGATGGGCTCAAGCATAACAACAATTGCGAGGATGGCACAGGACCAGTCAGTGTTTTGTTCTTTTGTACATAGGGTCACTATGAGTTGGAACTAACGCAACGGCACCTAACAACAAGAGGGTTAAATCAATCATGTTAAGATTAGCCAATGGTTGATCTTCTGTATTTCTCCCTCCTCTTCTCTATGAGCCTCATTGTACCTAGCTTCTTTGACCTATTTGCTTCTTCTGGAATCAATAGTCTCCCTATATGCATATAATGAGTCCTGGTGGTGCAGTGGTTAAAGTGCTGGGCTGCTAACCTAAAGGTCAGCGCTTTGCACCTACAGTAGCACTGTGGGAGAAAGATGTGGCAATCTGCCTCCGTAAGGATTTACAAACCCTGTGGGGAAGTTCTGGGGCCCTGGTGGTGCAGTGGTTAAGCATTTGGCTGCTAACCAAAAGGTCAGCAGTTCAAATCCACCAGTCACTCCTTGGAAACCATATGGGGCAGTCCTACTCTGTCCTATAGGGTCGCTATGATTCAGAATCGACTCAATGGCAATAGGTTTGGTTTTGGTTATGGAGCAGTTCTACTCTGTCCTCACAGGGTTGCTATGAGTTGGCATCAACTTGATGGCAATGGGTATATGCGTGTAGAATAACTGCTCAGAATAAACCTTATGCTCAAATTTTTTGAGTTTTGGTTATTTTTAACACCACTAAACCGAACCCTCCCAGCAATGATGAAGATATTTAAAATATGTATTTCAGTAATATTTTAGTCTCCGATTTTCCTAGACTGAGAGCTTCTCTTCCTCATTCTACTACTCCACCCAACTAATCTTTTCCTTCCCCATTGAAGTAGGGTGAGAAATGTTAAACTCAGAGCTTCCTACTACTTCTGAAGCTTCTCCCAGAGTGATCTCAACCACTAGGCCTCAAACCACACCAACAAACAAAAAGGAAATCTATTTAAAGATATCCTTTCTACCACCCCTAATCCATTAGCCTGCTGCTAATGGACAGATGGCTATAATGGAGTTGGCTCAGAGACTGCCCCAGCAGCATTAAAATACTCAGTTCATTCAGCAAAGCAGGAAGCTGGAAGGATATGTGGAAGGACGTGATCTTGAAAATCAGCCAGAAGCCAGCAGAAATCCCTGAGGCCTAGGCTTGAAAGATATTAGGACAGACAAGGATGAGCTTAAAAGATTCATTCCAATAGGAGCTACTCCTAGTTTCTGGTCCAGGCCCACTTGGGCCCACTGAGGGTAGCTATCTTTGAAGGAGCCCCAAGGTCTAGTCCAGACCAACAGTCCTAGGAATGTGGGGCGCCCAGATAATAGATGGATCTCATTGGTTCCTCCTGAGGAACGTAGAGGCACTGACACCATGCTGAGATCTATATGCTTGTGGGGCACAGAGGCCTCCCCTCCCAGCCTGGGTTCCTTGCAGTTCACATTGGCACACACTGTAATGAGGCCTGGAGCACGGGTTATTGCCCTGGGGCATGCCTGTTACTGCTTTAGATCTTCTTGCCACATCTGCTGCTGAATGTGATAGGATGTCGGCAAGAGGTTTTGAATACTGTGATCCAAGAATCCATGACTTTACATAACATATGTCCTGCTCCGCTCACCGTGCAAATTTAATACAAGACCTCAATCCCACAAACCAGCAACTCAAGAATGACAGCCATGCAAAGCTGCAAACATTGTGATTTGCTGTAATCCACACCCCTAGTACCTATCCCCCACCCTTTGTCAGTAAAGACACTTGCTTTTTTTTTTTTTTTTTTTGTTGCTTTAGGTGAAAGTTTACAGCTCCAGTTAATTTCTCATATAAAAATTTATACAAATACTGTTGTGTGACCCTACTTACAATCCCTGTAATGTGACAGCCCACTCCTCCTTTCCACCCCACATTTCCCATGTCCATTCAACCATCTCCTATCCCTTTCTGCCTTCTCATCCCACCTTAGGACAGGAGCTACCCATTTGGTCTCGTGTATCTACTTGAACTAAGAAGCACGCTCTTCACGAGTATTATTTTATGTTTTATAGTCCAGTCTAATCTTTCTCTGAAGAGTTGGCTTCAGCAATGGTTTTAGTTCTGGGTCAACAGAGAGTCCAGGGGCCATGTCTTCTGGGGTTCCACCAGTCTCAGTCATACCACTAAGTCTGATCTTTTTATGCAAATTTGAGTTCTGCACCACACTTTTCTCCTGCTCCATCAGGGGCTCTCTGTTGTGTTCCCTGTCAGGGCGGCCATCGGTGGTAGCCAGGCACCATCTAGTTCTGGTCTCAGGTTGATGGAGTCTCTGGTTTATGTGGCCCTTTCCTCTCTTGGGCTAATATTTTCCTTGTGTCTTTGGTGTTCTTCATTCTCCTTTACTCCAGGTGGATTGGGACGAATTGATGCATCTTAGATGGCTGCTCAAAAGCTTTTAAGGCCCCAGATGCCACTCACCAAAGTGGGATGTAGAACATTTTCTTAATAAACTTTGTTATGCAAGTTGACCTAGATGTCGGCCGAAACATGGTCCCCAGACCCCCACCCCTGCTACTCTGTCCCTCGAAGTGTTTGGTTGTGTTCAGGATACTTCTTAGCTTTTGGTTTAGTCCAGTTGTGCTGACTTCCCCTTTATTGTATGTTTTCCTTCCCTTCACCTAAGATAATTCTTGTCTACTATCTAGTTAGTGAATTCCCTTCTCCCTCCCTACCCCTCCCCCTTTAACCGTCAAAGAATGTTTTCTTCTGTGTATAAACCTTTTCTTGAGTTTTTATAATAGTGGTCTCATACAATACTTGTGCTTTTGCGACTGACTAATTTCACTCAGCATAATGCCTTCCAGATTCATCCATGTTGTGAGATGTTTCAAGGATTCATCATTGTTCTTTATTGATGCGTCATATTCCATTGTGTGAATACGCCATAATTTGTTTATCCCTTCATCTGTTGATGGGCACCTAGGCTGTTTCCATCTTTTTGCTATTGTGAACACTGCTACAATGAGCATGAGTGTGCATATATCTATTTGTTGGCAGCTCTTATTTCTCTAGGATAAATTCCAAGGAGTGGGATTGCTGGATTGTATGTTACTTCTATTTCTAGCTTTTTAAGGAAGCGCCAAATCGATTTCCAAAGTGGCTGTACCATTTTACATTCCCACCAGCAGTGTAGAAGTGTTCCAGTCTCTCCACAACCTCTCCAACATTTATATTTTGTGTGTGTGTGTGTGTTTTTATTAATGCTAGCTTTGTTGGGGTGAGATGGTATCTCACTGTAGTTTTGATTTGCATTTCTCCAATGGCTAATGATCATTAATGCCCTGTATTAGGGCTCCTAACATTGTCCCTATTGTTTCTTCCATGATCTTTAACATTTTAGATTTTATATTTAGGTCTTTGATCCATTTTGACTTAGTTTTTGTGCATGGTGTGAGGTAAGGGTCCTGTTTCATTTTTCTGCAGGTGGATATCCAATTATGCCAGCATCATTTGTTAAAGAGACTGTCTTTTCCCCCATTTAATGGACTTGGAGCCCTTGTCAAGTATCACCTTCTCATAGGTGGATGAATTTATGTCTGGATTCTCAATTCTGTTCCATTGGTCTATGTATCTATTGTTGTACCAGTACCAGGCTGTTTTGACTACCATGGTGGTATAATAGCTTATAAAATCAGGTAGTGTGAGGCCTCCCACTTTGTTCTTCTTCTTGAGTAATGCTTTACTTATCCAGGGCCTCTTTCCTTTCCATATGAAGTTGGTGATTTCTTTCTCCATCTCATTAAAAAAAGCACTGGAATTTGGAAAAGGATTGCATTGTATCTGTAGATTGCTTTGGGTAGAACTGACATTTTCACAATGTTGAGTCTTCCTATCCATGAGCAAGGTATGTTTTTCCACCTATGTATGTCTCTTTAGGTTTCTCACAGTAGTGTTTGATAGTTTTCTTTGTGTAGGTCTTTTATGTCTCTGGTTAGATTTATTCCTAAGTATTTTATCTTCTTGGGGACTATTGTAAATGGTATTGATTTGGTGATTTCCTCTTCAAAGTTCTGTTTGATGATGTAGAGGAATCCAACTGATTTTTGTATGTGTATCTTGTATCCTGATACTATGCTAAAATCTTGTATTAGTTCCAGTAGTTTTCTTGTGGATTCTTTGGGGTTTTCTGTGTATAAAATCATGTCATCTGCAAATAGGGATACTTTTACTTCTTCCTTACCAATTTGGATGCCCTTTATTTATTTTTCTTGCCTTTTTGCTTTGGCTAGGACCTCCAGCACAATGTTGAGTAAGAGTGGTAATAAAGGGCATCCTAGTCTGGTTCCCAATCTCAAGGGGAATGCTTTCAGACTCTCTGCATTTAGGATGATGTTTGCTGTTGGCTTTGTACAAATGTCCTTTTTATGTTGAGGAATTTCCCTTCTATTCCTATTTTACTGAGAGTTTTTTATCATGAATGGGTATCAGACTTTGTCAAATGACTTTTCTGCATCAAATGATAAGATCATGTGGTTCTTATCTTTTGTTTTATTTATGTGCTACATTGATTGTTTTTCTAATGTTGAACCATCTCTGCATACCTGGTATGAATCCCACTCGATCATGGTGAACTATTTTTTTGATATGTTGCTGAAGTCTATTGGCTAGAATTTTGTTGAGGATTTTTGCATCAATGTTCATGAGATACTGGTCTGTAATTTTCTCTTTTTTGTGTGTCTTTACCTGGTTTCAGCATCAGGGTTATGCTGGCTTCAGAGAATGAGTTCGGGAGTATTCCACCCTTCTCTGTGTTCTGAAATACCTTTAGTAGTAGTGTTGTTAACTCTTCTCTGAAAGTTTGGTAGAATTCCCCAGTGAAGCCATCCAGGGCCAGGGCATTTATTTGTTGAAGTTGTTTAATTACCTCTTCAATCTCTTCTTTTGTTATAGGTTTATTTAGTTGTTCTACCTCTGTTTGTGTGAATTTAGGTAGATATAGTGTGTTTCTAGAAATTTGTCCATTTCCTCTAGGTTTTCAAATTTGTTGGTGTACTGTTTTTCATAGTACTCTGTTACAATTCTCAGTTTCAGTTAAGTCTGTTGTGATATCAGCCATCTCATTTCTTATTTGGGTTATTTGCTTCCTGTCTTGTTTTTCTTTCATCAGTTTGACCAGTGGTTTATCGATTTTGTTGATCTTTTCCAAGAACCAGTTTTTGGTCTTGTTAACTGTTTCATTTGTTTTTCTATTCTCTATTTCATTTATTTCTGCTCTAATTTTTATTATTTCCTTTCTTCTGGTGCCCAAGGGCTTCTTTTGCTGCTCTCTTTCTATTTGTTCAAGTTGTAAGATTAATATTTTGATTTTGTCCCTTTCTTCTTTTTGGATGTGTGTATTTATTGCTATAAATTGACCGCTGAGCACTGCTTTTCCTGTGTCCCAAAGGTCTGATAGGATGTGTTTTCATTCTTATTTGATTCTGTTAATTTCTGTGTTCCGTCCTTGATTTCTTCTATAACCCAGTAGTTTTTGAACAAGGTATTGTTCAGTTTCCATGTATTTGATTTTTTTTCCTTGCTTTTTCTGTTATTGATTTCTACTTTTATGGCTTTATGGTCACAAAATATGCTTTGTAATATTTTGATGTTTTGGATTCTGTTGAGGCTTGTTTTGTGGCCTAATATGTGGTCTATTCTGGAGAATGTTTCATGTGTGTTGGAAGAGAAAGTATACGTGGCTGTTGTTGGGTTGAGTGTTCTCTACATGACTATGAGGTCAAGTTGGTTGATTGTGGCATTTAGATCTTCTGTGTCTTTATTGAGCTTCTTTCTGGATGTTCTGTCCTTCACCAAAAGTGGTGTGTTGAACTCTCCTACTATTATTGTGGAGCTGTCTATCCTCTTTTCAATGCTGTTAGAGTTTGTTTTATGTATTTTGGCACCCTGTCATTGGGTGCATAAGTATTTATTATGGTTATGTCCTCCTGGTTATTGACCCTTTAATCATTATATAGTGTCCTTCCTAATCCTTTGTGGTGGATTTTGCTTTAAAGTCTACTTTGTCAGAGATTAATATTGCCACTCCTGTACTTTTTTGAGTGTTGTTTGCCTGATATATTTTTTTCCATCCTTTGAGTTTTAGTTTGTTTGTGTCTTTAAGTCTAAGGCATGTCTCTTATAGGCAGCATATAGACAGATTGTGTTTCTTTATCCATTCTGCCACTCACTTTCTCTTTATTGGTGCATTTAGTCCATTTACATTCAGTGTAATTATTGATAGATATGAGTGTTGTTCTGTCATTTAGATGTATTTTTTTGTATGTGTTGTTGACAGTTTCTTTGTTCCACTTAATTTTCTGTGCTGAGTCATTTTTCTTTATGTATTTTCTTTTCATCTTTTTTATTTTTGTTGATTTTGTATTTGCTTAGTCTTTATGTTTTTCTTGTTTTTTATTTGGATGTGTAGGATTGTTAGTTTCCTTTGTGGTTACTTTAACATTTACCTCTATTTTTCTAAGTTTAAACCAATCTTTTATTTCTTGGTATCACGTTGACTTCTTCTTCATATGAAAGTTCTATGACTACATTATTTTGTTCTTCTTTTTTGTTTTAATGCTGTCATCTTTTACATATTGATGTCTCAGTTTCCCTATGTTCAGTGTTTTGTCTTTGATTTATTTTTGTAACTTCCCTATCTGGGTTGATATCTGGTTGTTCTGTCCTGTGTTCTAGCCTCGGGTTGTTATCTGATGTTATTGATTTTCTAACTGGAGGACTCCCTTTAGTATTTCTTGAAATTTTGGTTTGGTTTTTACAAATTCCCTTAACTTTTGTTTATCTGGAAATGCCCTAATTTCACCATCATATTTAAGAGACAGTCTTGCAGGATATATAATTCTTGGCCGGCAATTTTTTTCCTTCAAGGCTTTATGTATGGCATCCCACTGCCTTCTTGCCTGCATGGTTTCTGCTGAGTAGTCAGCACTTAGTCTTATTGACTCTCCTTTGTAGATTACTTTTTGTTTATCCCATGCTGCTTTTAAAATTCTCTCTTTATCTTTGGTTTTGGCAAGTTTTATTATCATATGTCTTGGTGATTTTTTTTTGGGGGGGGATCTACTCTGTGTGACACTTTCTTTTAAGTAAGTAGAGTGAAAATGAAAATGTAGCATAGCCATATTTCCCTGATCTGGTGACCTTCATTTTAAGATCTCAAAGTTCTGGGGGGAAAAGCAGTTTTTATTTTTTGTTTTTGTTATGTTTTGTTATTTAGCTTCAGTATTTTTGTTGTTATGTGCCGAAGTGCCAGTTTTAACCCTATGTACAACAGAACAAAGTCCTGCCCGGTCCTGCACCATCCTTATAATCGTTGTTATGCTTGAACTCATTCTTGCAGCCACTGTTTTGATTCATCTCATTGATAGTCTTCCTCTTTTTCAGTGATCTTCTACTTTACCAAGCATTATGTCCTTCTCCAAGGACTGGTCCCTGCTGGTAACATGTCCAAAGTATGTGAGATAAAGTTTCATCGTCCTTGCTTCTAAGGAGCATTCTGGCTGTACTTCTTCCAAGACAGATTTGTTTGTTCTTCTGGTAGTCCATGGTATATTCAATATTATTTGCCAACACCATTATTCAAAGGTGTCAATTCTTCTTTGGTCTTCCTTATTCATTGTCCAGCTTTCCCATGTATATGAGGCAATTGAAAATGTGGCTTGGGTCAGGTGCACCTTAGTCCTCAGAGGGACATCTTTGCTTTTCAACACTTGAAAGAGGTCTTTTGCAGCAGATTTGCCCAATGCAACACATCATATGATTTCCTGACCGTGTTGACTGTGGATCCAAGTAAAATGAAATCCTTGACAATTTCAATCTTATGTCCACTTATCATGATGTTGCTTATTGGTCTAGCTGTAAAGATTTTTGTTTTCTTTAAGTTGAGGCACAATCTATATTCAGGTGGGATATGTCATATTTTGGCTCTCATGGACTTGTTCTGCCCTGAGCTTCTAACCAAAGGTCAGCAGTACGAATCTACCAGCCACTGCTTGGAAACCTTATGGGGCAATATTACTCTGTCCTATAGGGTCAGTATGAGTGGGAATTGACTCAGCAGCAATGGGTTTGGTTTTGGTGTGGGCTTGTAATTTTCTTCAGCTTCAACTTGAACTTGCATATGAGCAATTGATGGTCTGTTCCACAGTCAGCACCTGGCCTTGTTCTGACTGATGATATTGAGCATTTCCATCATCTCTTTCCATAGATACTGTCGATTTGATTCCTGTATATTCCATCCAGTGAGGTCCACGTGTATCATTACCATTTACGTTGTTGAGAAAAGGTATTTGCAGTGAAGATGTCGTTAGTCTTGCAAAATCTATCATGTGATCTCCAGCGTCATTTCTATCACCAAGGCCATAGTTTCCAACAACTGTTCCTTCTTCTTTGTTTCCAACTTTCACATTCCAATCACCAGTAATTATCAATGAATTTGATTGCATGTTTGATCAATTTCAGACTGCAGAAGTTGATAAAAATCTTCAATCTCCTCATCTTTGGAATTAGTGATTGGTGCATAAATTTGAATAATAGTCATATTAACTGGACTTCCTTGCAGGTGTATGGATATTATCCTATCACTAACAGTGTTGTACTTCAGGATAGATCTTGAAATGTTCTTTTTGACAATGAATGTGAAGCCATTCCTCTTCAATATGTCATTCCCAGCATAATAGACCATATGATCATTCGATTCAAAATGGCCAATAGCAGTCCATTTCAGCTAAATAATGGAGAGTCCTGGTGGCCCAGTGGTTAAGAGCTCGGCTGCTAACCAAAATGTTGGCAGTTCAAATCCACCAGCTGCTCCTTGGAAACCCTATGGGGCAGTTCTACTCTGTCCTATAGGGTCACTATGAATTGGAATCAACTTAACGGCAATGGATTTAATGCCTAGGATGTCTATCTTTATGCATTCCATTTCATTTTTGACTCCTTCTAATTTTCCTAGATTCTTACTTCGTTCATCCATGTTCTGATTATTAATGGATGTTTGCAGCTGTTTCTTCTCATTTTGAGTAGTGCCATATCAGCAAATGAAGGTCCCGAAAGCTATACTCCGTCCACGCTTGTCATTAAGGTTGAATCTACTTTGAACGCTCTGTAGAAGCAAGGATGGTGAGACTGCGTCTCACATACTTTGGACATGGTGTCAGAAGGGATCAGTCCCTGGAGAAGGACATTATGCTTGGTAGAGGGTCAGCGAAAAAGAGAAAGACCCTTAACGAGATGGATTGACACAGTGGCTGCCACAATGGGTTCAGCCATAACAACAATTGTGAAGATGGTGCAGGACCAGGCAGTGTTTCATTCTATTGTACATAGGGTTGCTATGAGTCAGAACTGATTCGATGGCACCTAACAACAGCAACTACTTTGAGGAGGCAGGTCTTTCCCAGTTGTATTTGGAGTGTCTTCCAACCTGAGGGCTCATCTTCCGGAACTATATCAGACTATGTTCTGCTGCTATTCATAAGATTTTCACTGGCCAATTTTTCAGAAGTAGACTTCCAGCTTTTTTTTTCTAGTCTGTCTTAGTCTGGAAACTCTCCTGAAACCTGTCCACCATGGGTGACCTTGCTGGTATTTGAAGTACGGGTGGCATAGCTTCCAGCATCAAAGCAACATGTAAGCCACCACAGTACAACAAACTGACAGATGTGTAGGGAAATAAATTCAGTATACATCTTTCAATAATAAGGACATTTTTCTATAGTCACAGTAACATTTCACTTTTAACTGAATAGTTCCTTAATGCATCATTCCCAGTTAAAATGCAAATTTCCCAGAATTTTTCCCCAAAATGTCCTTGTGTCTGAACCACAATCCAAGACTATACATTGTATCTATTTTTTGCTTTTTATATCCCTTTAGTCTGTTAATCTACAACAGTCCCTTTTTTCATGCTGCTGACTCATTAAAGAGTCAAGGGTCAGTTGACTTGTAGAATGCCTGGCTTCTGGATGTGTCTGATGCTTCAGGATGTTGTTTAGCTTGTTTTTCTGTCCCTTGCATTTCCTGTAACCTGGAAGTTAGATCTAGAAGTTTAATAGATTAAGATTAAATGTTTTTGAAGCGCCAGAAATCCAAGTATATTTTATAAACGGAGTATCACATAGAAAAGCTGAATTACATAAATGAAAATTACATAAAGAATCAAACCAGTACTGCTCAATTAGATCACACTCTATCTAAATTTCATAAAACACAAAGCCTCCTTACTTATTCATTATAGGGACAGGGATATACTTATAACTCTACCTTTAGACCCTATAAAGTGACCAATATATGGTCTGATAATGCTTGAAAGAAACCAATGTAAAAGAAATCAGAATGTTTAAACTTTCTACAGGAAATTTCCCATTTTCTCTTGGGAAATGGCTATGGCTGTTTCCACTTTTCGACTCACAGCCCACCCTGATCCTAACCCTGATCTGGTTGCAGTCCAAGCCTTTCTACTTCACACCTGTCTTGCCTAGTCCCTACCTGAACCCTAAACCCACAAGTGACAAATCAAGAATAACAACAAATCTGAGTAGACGAAGGTTGGACATTTGAAGTTCTACTTTGTTCTCAACGTTTACAACAGCTTCTAATTTGAAAACTAATCTACCCCCAATTCTAAATATTTGTGGAATAAATACATTTGTTCTATGTCTTACTGAAACAAGTTACCTTAAAGTAACCTTGGTCACTTCTTTTGTTTAAGGGAATGTTTAGCCTCTTGATCATCCTTAAGACAGATCAGCTTCTGCCCTCTGGAAGGGTGATAATGAAACTTTGGGCAGCTGCTGGGAGGGATGAGGTCCAATTCCAAGTGCTCAGGTACACTCAGGATAAATCTGTTAGTTAAAAAAGCAAGGAGGTTAACAAAAAAAGAAAGAAAGGAGAAAAAGCAAGGAGACTCAATTGCGTACTCAAAAAAAAAAAAAAAAATGGCCGTGGAGTCCACTCCAACTCATGGTGACCCCATGTGTTTGAGAGTAGAACTGTGCTCCATAGGGTTGTCAATGGCTGTAGATTGCCAGGTCTTTCTTCTGAGGTATCTCTGGATAGATTGACCCTCCAACCTTTCAGTTTAGTAGCAGATCGAGTTAACTGTTTGCACCACCCAGGGACTCCATACTCCCAAGTAGGTTAAAAAAAATGGGAGAGTAAAGGGTATAAGGGGACACATATACTTACACATGCCTGAATATGTATAGCATATTTCTGGAAGGCTAAGTAAGAATCTGATGAGAATGATTTCCAGGGAGGAAGGGGGGAAGAGTAATTGGCAGACTGAGGGTATGAAGTGAGAGGAAAACTCATTTTAATGTATAACCTCTTGTACTACTTGAATGACTTTTTCAACAACAACAAAAAGCTTTGTGTGTTGTTTTTTAAATACATTTTGATCTCTGATGTTATTATTAGGAGGATTTGCATTTTAAGGTGTCTTCAGCTAAGCTAAAGGCATCTGTTAGTGATAGAATTTCAGGTGGCTGGTCATCAGGGTTGTGCCATGGAGTAGGTTTTGACTCATAGTGACCCTATTTGACAAAGTAGAAATAACCCATGGGGTTTTCTTGGCTGTGATCATTATGGAAGCAGATCACCAGGTCTTTCTCCCCCAGAGCCACTGGGTGAGTACAAACCACCAGCCTTTCAGTTAGCAGCTTAACTGTTTGCACCACCAGGGCTCGTTGGTTATCAGGGTAGAGAAGGTATTTTCCTTAGGAGAAGGCCTTTCCCAACTTTTCTGAAATTGTAATGACTACTCAAGACTTCCCAGACCATGCTTGGGGGGAAGTGTGTGGTGGGTTACACAGGTATTTGGGCGGCTCTCCAGGCCATGGTCAGACAGATGTGGCAGTGGCCTTCACTGCTCTCTACAAGGTGAAGCCCTGCTCTCCCTAGCCAGAGGGCAGAGAGGTATTTTTAACCTTAGTGTAGGCTTACATGGGGTTTCAGGTATTCTCTGGGATGTACTTTGAGTCAAAAAAAACTGAGATTCAACACTTAGACTCACTTGCTGATTTTATGCACTTTGGAGAACTGGACCGTAAAGACTGTAATAAATGAAAACTATTTATTATGCTTCCTCAGAAGCCATTTGGATATTGTCTTTCTTTGGCTTCTGACACATAAGTGCAGTGTAAGGATGGGCTACTAATCCCAACCCCAGTCCCATGGGGAAGTGGATAGAAAAATTACCTCCATATCACCTGCCTTAACTAGACCAGGAAGAGAAACTAGATGTGGGTCTATTACGAAAGAACTAGAATTACAGGTAGGTTATTTAGGTCCTCTTCTGAAGGTGGTGTGCATTAGTCATAAGATCTAATGGCACATGAATGAGGCAAATCAAGTCAACAGGAAACTGATCACGTTATTCATAAAATGAAGACAAAAATTAAAGTACACGTGCTACACAGAAAGACTCTTTGGAAATTGGGAGGAGGTGGTGGTGGATTTTTTTTCTCACTTACCCAGAAAGTAGGTGAAGGGATATGAATTTACAAATCTATAACAAAAGAGGGATGCAGACACATCAAAGTAAATATATATTCCCATAACCCCTGGCTAAGCACGTGCTGGGCTAGGAAATACTGTAATCTGGGTTCATTTCAGGAGAACTGACCTTTCTCTTAAGAGAAATGGAATCTAAACTAAGCAGGTATTGTGTTTGGTTCAAAAAAGAAACCATAGGAAGTTAAGTCTAAAGAGATCACTAAATTTTTTTTCCCATACAAAAATTTATACATACTTTGTTATGTGACTCTAATTGCTCTCTCCATACTGTGACAGCACACTCCTTTCCACCTCTGATTCCCCATGTCCATTCAACGAGCTCCTAACCCTCTCTGCCTTCCCATCGCACCTCTGGACAGAAGCTGCCTGTTCAGTCGATTGTATCTGCTTGAGCTAAGAGGCACACTCCTCACAAGTATCAGTTTATGTCCCACAGTCCAGTCCAATCCCTATCTGAAGAGTTGGCCTCGGAAATTGTTTTAGTTCTGGGCTGATAGAGAATCCAGGGGCCATGCTTCCCAGGGTTCCTCCAGTCTCAGTCAGACCATTAAGTCTGGTCTTCTTACTAGAATTTGAGTTCTGCACCCTACCTTTCTCCTGCTCCATCAGGGACTCTCTGTGGTGTTCCCTGTCAGGGCAGCCATTGGTGATAGCAGGGCACCATCTAGGTCTTCTGGTCTCAGGCTGATGACGTCTCTGGTTTATGTGGCCCTTTCTGTCTCTTGAGCTAATACTTTCCTTGTGTCTTGGGTGTTCTTCATTCTCCTTTACTCCAGGTGGTTGGGACCAATTGATGTACCCTAGATGGCGGCTAGCAAGCTTTTAAGACCCCAGATGCCACTCACCAAAGTAGGATGCAGAACAGTTTCTTAATAAGCTTTGTTATGCCAATTGACCTAGATGTCCCCTGAAAGCATGGTTCCCAGACCCCTACCCCTGCTACTCTGCCCCTCAAAGTGTTTGATCATATTCAGGAAACTTCTTAGCTTTGGTTTAGTTCAGTTGTGCTGACTTCCCCTGTAGTGTATGCTATCCTTCCCTTCACCTAAGATAATTCTTATCTACTATCTAGTTAGTAAATAACCCTCCCCCCACTCCCTTGTAACCATCAAAGAATGTTTTCTTCTGTGTTTAAACCTTTTCCTGAGTTCTTATAATAGTGGAGACCACTAAATTTTTTATTACAAGTCTGTGTGACTCTTTCAGTCCAAGGCC
Organism: Trichechus manatus latirostris; assembly: GCF_000243295.1. Classification (NCBI taxonomy): domain Eukaryota; kingdom Metazoa; phylum Chordata; class Mammalia; order Sirenia; family Trichechidae; genus Trichechus; species Trichechus manatus. The sequence goes on along the minus strand of NW_004443988.1, from coordinate 15,469,742 downwards.
TTTCAGAAAATGGAACCCATTCAAGAACTGAAATCAAATTCTGTCTGGGTTTTGTGGGTTCTTGCTGCTTAAAGAATAAGCTTGACCTCCCAGCGTTCTCTCAGATCATGGTAAGCTAAGAACCAGCTTCTCTTGTGTCACTGACATAGAATGCTTCCAATTACAAGGCAGGGACAGGGTAGTTTCATAGTTTATAGCTGTCTATCTTGTTCCAAATACCAGATACCTGTTTGGAATCCCTCAAGGAATCCCTTGGGGCTGGCAGGGAGCTGGGTTGCTTTCAGAGTTCTGAGTCACCTCAGAAAGGTAGCCTTGCTACCTGATTCCTCTCAGCTGTGGTATCACTCCGTCTCACATCTTCTGTTCCTGCCTTCCCACTCTTTCAGCTTCCTAACTACTCATCCCACTTCTTCCTGATTGTGTCTTATCTCAGTTAGCTTTTATTTTTTTAACTGGACTCTAAAATAATACAAATAATTAACACCACGTGGGTACCTAATTATTAAATCATTGTTTTTCACCTAATTCTTTCTTATTTCTTCAGCAATATGAAATGACACAATTGATTGCAGAAAACCTGAAATCTCACATCAGTAATTTTTAAAACTGAAATTTATTTATAGACTAAATCCCCTATTGTGAGTGATTTCATGTAGTTATGGTCTAATGCCTGTTGCTACACAGACTTAACTAAACAATCTTGGTTCTTCTGTCTTGCTTCTTAAGTGGAAGAGGAATTTGGAAATCATTGCCAAATAAACTGCATGAGTCACAACAGGTGACTGTATTTTTCTTTCTAGTGTAAGGCAGTGCAAGATAAATTTAGTTTTCATTATTTTTGTTGTTTCTCAGGAAGAGCAAGATTTGCAAAAATAAATTAGGATTGCCAATCTGAGCCACTTGTATTTCCTTTTCGCTCAGGTATGTTTCTGACCAATAATGAAAAATCTTTTTATTAACTACTCAAAGGCTCTCTGTGAGTCAGGCCAGAGATGTGATCTTTTTGTTGTTAAAACGTATTTGTACCACTTAATAACCACAATCGATCATATGGTTCATACAATCTGTTTAATGTAGTATTGACAGCTGACAGAATTTTGTTTCTTTGTTTTTCATTTTCTATTCACTCCTTCCGTAAACACTAAGTCAGTGCCGACTATGTCCAGGGCTGCACTATGAACTGTGAGACAGGAGTACATGTAAGATCTGGCCTGTGTCTGCAAGGGATGTAAACCTCAAGGAACTAGCTGGTGACTAATTGTAAGGTGGAATCCATGGGTGGTGAAAATGGTTAACACACTCAGCTGCTAACCAAAAAAATTAGAGATTTTAGTCTACCCAGAAGCACCTTGGAAGAAAAGAGGGACCAGTCCCTAGAGTAGGACATCATGCTTGGTAAGGTAGAGGGTCAGAGAAAAAGAAGAAGACCCTCAACGAGATAGACTGACACAGTGGCTGCAACAATGGGCTCAAACATAGCAACAATTGTGAGGATGGCACAGGACTGGGCAGTGTTTCGTTCCATTGTACATATAAGGTCACTATGAGTCAGAATCGACTCCACTGCACTTAACAACAACAACAATGTATGTATAAGTGCTAAGGGTTTAAGGAGGGGAACATTTACCTTGAGGGAAGATTACTCAGGACAATATCACAAAAGAAAGAAGAGTTAAATTGGTCCTTGAGAAAGCGATAGAATTTGATGCACTTCTGGCAATATGGCAGACTAGATACTCTGAACAGATACTCCCAGCAAAACAACTAGATCTCCAAAGAAACATACTTTTCACTGCATCAATGAGCTTGTAAGAAGTAAGGAAAATTTCAAAGGGGCAGAGATAAGAATGTGACCTGAAACCAGAGTTGCAAATAATAAGCACCCAGGAAAGCTGCAGTTATCCTGAGGGCAAGTCCTGACAAGCTGCTCTACGGAGCTTGAGCTCTGGATCAGCAGCAAGGTGAAGGAGTTGAACCTTAGACTCCAGATTAAGCCAAGGGCCCTGGAAGGGGCCAAATGGTCCCAAGTAAGTAGTGCCCCCAGCTACTAGCAGATGCAAACAAAAATTTCCTCTGAAGGAAAGCAAACTCAGTTTAGGCCCTGAGAATTCCTACAGATAAAGATCAAACAAATATGAGCTAGTTACCAAACATCAGTAAGGAAAAAAGCCACCATGAGCGAGCATCAACAAAAACAACAGTTTGAACTGCCTAGAACTTTAAATAATAAAATTATCAGATAAAGAATGTAAAACAATAATATAATGAAATGTTTAAAGAAATAAAAGTTGGAATCACCAACATGAAAGAGAGAGAGATAATAAAAAATGACCAGACTTATGAGAAAAAGATCTATATGGAATTTTTGGAAGTAAAAAAATATAAATATAGAATTTTAAAAAATTCTAAATGGAGAGATTAAATAGATTAGTCAGAGTTGAAGCAAAAAGTAGCTAACTAGAAATGAGACCTAAAAACATTAACCAGAATGTAGCACAGAGCAGAAAGATAGTACATAGAAAGAAATGAAACTATTTAATTAGAGTGTCAGAAGGAGAGATATGAGACAATCCAAGAAAGGCAATATTTAAAGAGATCATTGCTGAGAATTTTCCAGAGTGATGAAAGACAAGAATCAATAGGTATAGTAAGATGTGTTTCCTGTACCGTGGTGACACTTTAAATGCTGAATAAACCTCTCTGTTTTACTTGAAACAGCATTCAAGTTTTCTCTTCAACATTGCAGAAGGGAAAAGTCTGGTGTGCTATAAAGAATAATAAGTCAATAGATCAGTAACCAGTTAGACAAACCTAAACAAACACTGTTAGTATAAAATTATAATTTAGTATCTAATTTGTAGTCCAATACAAAACAGAACAGAACTAAAATATTGAACACCAGCATATTTTAGAACAGTGTCTGCATCACTATTACATGCAAGAAATAAAAAATTAGGAACCATAAGTCTCTTTTAAAGAACAAAGTTTGACCACCTGGTTTGGCAAAAGGAGTATAAAGACTGCGTCAACTGAGGTTACCTGATGGAAGAAAAGCAGAAAGGTGAGTTGAAGTCGCATGAGCTTCCAGAAATGGCAAGCTTGAATCGAGTGGAGGAACTGCAGTAGGGAATGGCTGCACAGATAAAGTAAGGAAAGGGTGTCCTGGTTTGAATTACGTCCCCCCAAAAATGTGTGTATCAATTTGGCTGGGCCACGATCCCCAGAATTGTGAGGTTGTCCTCCATTTTGTGATTGTAGTTTTATGTTAAAGAGGATTAGGGTGGGATTGTAACACCCTTACTAAGGTCACATCCCTGATCCAATGTAAACGGAGTTTCCCTAGGGTGTCGCCTGCACCACTTTTTATCTTACAAGAGATAAAAGGAAAGGGAAGAAAGCAGAGAAGGGGGACCTCATACCACCAAGAAAGCAATGCCAGGAGCAGAGTATGTCCTTCGGACCCAGCGTCCTTGTGCAGAGAAGCTCCTAGTCCGGTGGAACACTGATGAAAAGACCAACAGAGAGAGAAAGCCTTCCCCTGGAGCTGACACCCTGAATTTGGACTTCTGGCCTACAAGGCTATGAGAGAATAAATTTCTCTTTGTGAAAGCCATCTACTTGTGGTATTTCTGTTACAGCAGCACCAGGTGTCTAAGACAGAGAGTAAAAACAAAAAAACAACCAAATCCGTTGCCAACACATGGCAACCTCGTGTGTCTCAGAGTAGAACTGCTCCATAGAGTTTTCTTGGTTGTAATCTTTACATAAACAGATTGCCAGGCCTTTCTTTCGTGGCACCACTGGGTTTATTTGAACCACCAACCTTTAGGTTAGCATCTGATTGCAAACCACTTATGCCATCCAGGGATCTACTTTGTAGACTAGGGCTTCACAAATGTTTCTTAAATCACTAACCCCATCCCTAAAAATGTTTTGATTTGTACCCCTATAATACTCGTAGTCTCTTACTAATGAAACCCTGGTGACATAGTGGTTAAGAGCTACAGCTGCTAACCAAAAGGTCAGCAGTTGAAATCCACCAGGCACTCCTTGGAAACCCTATGGGGCAGTTCTACTCTGTCCCATAGGGCCGCTATGAGTCAGAATCAACTCAATGGCAATGAGTTTTGTTTTATCTTACTAATATGTACATAAAACAAACACTCAAAGAGAATATGTTAAAGAGGAGATAGATTAGATAATATAAACATTAATTTTTTTAATATATGCTCTCCCTAAAAACAATATTAATAATTTAGGTGTGATCAATAAGATTGTCTATGATTCATTATTGTGAAAATCTTGGCTTAACACAGATCAGTATATTTTAACACTGGGTTTTAATGGCTGTCATGGCTGATAAAAGAAACCTCACCAAAGGAAAGGAGACCTAAAGGAAGAAGTGTGCTGATTAAATCATAATAATCATTTTTCAATCTCCCATACACATTATGCAAGCATTTTTGCTGAAATCCAGCCAGGAAATTTCCATCTTCTTTGATTTCAATCAGTGATAATAGTATATTAATCAGAAGGGGTTGATTTACAATTTTTTTTAACAAAGGAGTTCAAAACAGTGAAATTTTTCATCAGGCTGATTTTTAAACAGATTAGAAATTATATTTCTCAGTTTTTAAAGCAGGGCCTGCTGGGTAGAAGGGGTAAGGAGAGCAGTTATCTGCAGAGGATGGTAGGGCTTTGCTTCAAAATCCTAAGAGTCTGCGCTGTGATTCACCAGTAGGGGCCTGCCAATGATCCCAAGTAGCATCTCTATCTGCTACCGCCACTAACACTTCAAGCACCATTGGATCAGCCAGATCATGGCCCAAGTGGCAAATCAGCTTGCACAGCAGCCTGAACCTGTTGCAGGGTATCTTTGTTATCTAGTGCTGCTATAACAGAAATACTACAAGTGGATGGCTTTAAGAAACAGAATTTTATTCTCTTACAGTTTAGGAGGCTAGAAGTCCAAATTCAGGGCACCAGCTCTAGGGGAAGTCTTTCTCTCTCTGTCAGTTCTAGGGGAAGGTCCTTGTCATCAAACTTCCCCTTATGTAGGAGCTTCTCAGTGCAGGGACCCCGAGTCCAAAGGACATGCTCCACTCCTGACACTTCTGTCTTGGTGGCATGAGGTCCCTCTCCTCTCTGCTCGATTCTCTCTTTTATATCTCAAAAGAGATTGACTCAAGTTACAACCTAATACTGTAGATTGAGTCCCGCCTCATTAACATAACTGCCTCTAATCCTGCCTCATTAACATCATAGAGGTTAGAATTTAAAACATAGGATAATCACATCAGATCACAAAATGGTAGACAAACACAGAATACTGGGAATCATGGCCTAGCCAAGTTGATACACATTTTGGGGGGATACAATTCAATCTATAACACAGAGCTTTTTGTTGTTCTTTAGAGTTTCCCACTCAAAATTAGCAGCTTTTTGAGTCACTAGATAAATAGGCCAGAGTAGCACACTCAAAGGAGGGATATGTTGCCTCCAAAATCCAAAGAGGTACACCAGGCATTATGTCTCCTTTTTAGATGTGGGAGAGGCCGGATACAATAACTTATCCTTCACTTGAGAAGGAATATCTTCACATGCCCCACACATCTGGACTCCTAGAAATTTCACTGAGGTGGAAGGCACCTGAATTTTTGTCGGATTAATTTCCCACCCTCTAGCATACAAATGTTTTACCAATAAGTCCAGAATTATTCACACTTTTTCCTTACAAGTTCCAATCATCATAAGGTCATCAGTGTAATAGACTAACGTGATATCTTGTGGAAGGGAAAGGTGATCAAGTTCCCTGTGGACTAAATTATGACATAGGGCTGGAGAATTGATACACCTCTGAGGCAAGACAACTAAGGTGTACTTCTGGCCTTGGCAGGTGAAGGGAAACTGCTTCTGGTGTTCCTTCAAAATGAGAATCGAGAAAAAGACATTGGCAAGATCAATAGCTACGTACCAGGTACCAGGAGATGTATTAATTTGCTCAAGCAATGAAACCACATCTGGAACAGCAGCTACAATTGGAGTTGCCACCTGGTTAACTTTACAATAAGCCACTACCATTCTCTAAGATCCATCTTTTTTTTGCACAGGCCAAATACGCAAGTTGAATGGGGATGTGGTAGGAATCACCACCTATGCATCCTTCAAGGCCTTGATGTTGGCAGTAAATCTCTGCAATCCCTCCAGGAATGCTGTATTGCTTTTGGTTTACTATTTTCCTAGACAGGGGAAGTTCTTATGGCTTCCACTTGGCTTTTCCTACCATAATAGTCCTTACTACACTTGTCAGGGATCCAATGTTGGGGTTCTGTCATTTACTGAGTATATCTATTCCAATTATGTATTCTGAAACTAGGGAAATTACTACAGGATGGGTTTGGGGACCCAGTGGACCCACTGTGAGACAAATCTGAGCTAAGACTTCGATAATAACCTGACCTCCATATACCCCCACTCTGACTAGTGGGCCACAGTGATGTTTTGGGTCTTCTGGAATTAGTGTCAGTTCAGAGCCAGTATCCAGCAATCCCTAAAAAGTCTGATTATTTCCTTTTCCCCAAGCCTATAAAAGGCTTCAGATCACTTTGTGGAAGGCTGGGAGAAGGATTAACAGTACAAATTTTTGTCAATGTAGTGGGGAACTTCCTCAAGGAGACCTGGCCTCTCCTTCATTCAAGGGGTTGGGGGTCTGTAACCTGGCTCAAGCCTGGGAATTGATTGAGGGGCTGTGATTCTCTACTCTGTCAGTTTGAGTTAGGTTGCCATTCAATTGACCTAGAATTCTTTTCCTTGTACAGATCAAGTAAATATTTAGTAAATTTCCTATCTATTTTACTCCTGGGGACACCAGGACTAAATAGCCAGCAACAAGTCCTTATGAGTCAGAATATTCTGATTATTGCTTTTTGACTCTGCTGTCCATTATGGTAACCACAGCAACCTTGTCTTTCTCGAGTGAGTGCCACCACTTGGCCCCTACCTCCACGGGGTCCAATCAGCCCCATTGTAGTTAGTTGTCTTCATTCACCTAGGGTAGTTCTCATTGTCAAATCTGACTTACATAAAATTGCAATCACAGCAGACTTCAAGGATGCTGGAGCTCCCTTCACAAATTTGTTCCTCACCATTGTGGTAAAAGGTGTGTTCTCTGGGCACTCCATGTGTGGGTCTAACCTGATAAATCCACCCTAACATGCCAGTTTCCCTAAGCTTTTGGATACCTTCTTCTACAATCTACCAAGGCAGGTCAAGTACTTCAACTTGATTTAGTGTAGGCCACTGTGTAATTCATGCTTCAGTGAATCAACCAAATAAACTATTAGATCTTTTCCTAACCTCTCGAGCTGAAATGTTGAAAGAAGAATCTGTGCTTAGTGGGCCCATATCAATAAACTCAGACTGATCCAACTTTATGTTCCTTGTACTAATATCCCACACCCTCAATAGCCATTCCCACACATATTCCCCAGGTTTCTGTTAGTACATATTAGAAAAATCAAGCAGTTACTTTGGAGTATAGTGTACCTCCTCCTGGTTCACACTTTGTACTTCACCTCTTGGGGCTCGCCGGGGCTTAAGTCTAGTTATACATCTAGAAGCAAAAATGAGTGGTGGGGATGGGTTCTGAAAATATTCAGCTATGTCTTGTAAGGCATCTGCCTCAAGTGATGCCCTAGGCAAAAACTCAGCAGACTATTCAGGTAATGACTCGGACACCCTCCCAGGTGATATCTCAGATAACGGTTTTCAGGCACAGATAGGTTAATATAACCATATGGGGATGGAGGGGCTAATGGTTTTATTAAGGAAAGTGGCTTAGCAGACAAAGATGGAATAATCTCTTCAGATGAGAGTGAGAGGTCTGGTCCTGCTGGCAGAAGTGTTTCAACAGAATCTAGGGGCTCAGTGTCCACAGCTTCCTGATTATCTGCCCAATATGTACCCATCCCAAGTTTCAGGATCCCATTTCTTCACGATCAATGCCCTTACTTTAACTTCAGACACTATTCTAAGTTGGGAATTCAATTGGCCTTGTAATTCAGCCCCTCGTACGATAAGACTCTGGGTTTGATTTTTGGCAATATCAGCTCTGTTACTACAAGAAATAAGGCTTTCTTTCAGGGCACAAGGGGCAACTTTGAAGTCATTTATGCAGCACTTGAGCTGTGACTCTGGAGCCCTGAGCTCATCTTTTTTTTCATCACTTTGTCTAGCAAAAGTAGGACCAACCAACCAATCTCCTTATACTTCTCACTCTGACAAAATTTTAGAAAAGTATCAAATATGCAATCACCCAGAGTCTCACCTCTCACCAATATTTGATCTATTGGTGGTGATACTTTGTGTATTTCTATTGCCACCTCACACCATAGATTAGCAGTACTCTTTTTAAAGAATCATCAACATCTTTAAGACTAACCAGACTTGAGAACTAATTTAGAAAACTCATCCTTACAATTTTGTTTCTCTAGAACCACTCCCAGCACAAAATATCTGAGGCTGGGTTCTCTAGAGAAGCAAAACCAGTGAAGAATATATAGATATTATATATATTGAGAAAGAGAGAGATTTGTCTCAAGGAAATGGCTCACATGGTTGCAGACGTTGGCAAGACCCAGGTCCATGGGGCAGGCATCAGGTTGGAGGTTTCTCCTGACTCACATAGCAGCAGGGGCTGACGAACCCAAGATTGGTACGTCAGAAGGCAGGCTGCTCGCTTATGGGCTGTGGAGGCTGATGAATCCCAAGATAGGCAGGCAATAGGGCAGTCTCCTGGCTCAAGTCCCAAGAACTGGACGTCAGATGATAACAAGACAGATGCAGGATCCAGAGAGAGCAAAAGCCACCAACCTTTGGTTTGGCAGAATGTCCATATATATTGGATACAGTCCTACCCCTGAGGAAACTCCCCTTACAACTGATTGATTGATCACATCAGATCATATCATGGAGGTGATTACATTATATCACAAAATGGAGGATAACTACACTATTACATACCTGGCAAATTACATCTTTATGTAACTGCCAAACTGGATCATCACATAACTGCCAAACCACTGAGAATCATGGCCCAGCCAGGTTGACACACAACCTTAACCATCACAAGGTCTTTGCACTTTTCATTATAATAGTCTACTTTCTCTTTCTGAGCTGCCCTTTGAAATCTTCTGTTCAGCTAATTTATCTTATCATTTATTCCCTTCCCTTTAACTACTCTATGTTCATGAGCAAGTTTCAGAGTCTCTTCTGACATCCATTTTGGTGTTTTATTTCTCTCCTGTCTTTTTAATGACTTTTTGTTCTCTTTATGTATGATGTTCTTGATGTCATCCCACAACATGTCTGGTCTTTGGTCATTAGTGTCCAGTGTGTCAAATCTATTCTTGAGATGGTCTCTAAATTCATGTGGGATATACTCTGAAGGTTGTACTTTGGTTTTTGTGGACTTGTTTTAATTTTCTTCAACTTCAACTTGAATTTGCATAAGAGTCATTGATGGTCTGTTCCTCAGTCAGAGCCTGGCCTTATTCTGGCTGATGATACTGAGTTTCTTCACTGTCTCTTTCCACAGATGCAGTCAATTTAATTCCTGTGTATTCCATCTGGCGAGGTCCACATGTATGTTCACCGTTTATGTTGTTGAAAAAAGATATTTGCAATGAAGAAGTCATTGGTCTGGCAAAATTCTATCATGTGATCTACAGCATCATTTCTATCACCAAGGGTATATTTTCCAGCTACTGTTCCTTCTTCTTTGTTTCCAACTTTCACGTTCCAATTGCCAGTAATTCTCAATGCATCCTGATTGCATGTCCAATCAATTTCAGGCTGCAGAAATTAGTAAAAATCTCCAATTTCTTCATCTTTGGCCTTAGTGGTTGGTGTGTAAATTTGAATAATAGTCATATCAACTGGTCTTCCTTAAAGGTGTATGGATATTATCCTATCACTGACAGTGTTGCACTTCAGGATAGATCTTGAAATGTTCTTTTTGAGAAGAATGCTACACCATTTCTCTTCAATTTGTTATTCCCAGGATAGTAGACCATATGATTGTCTGATTCAAAATGAGTCAATTCCAGTCCATTTCAGCTCACTAACGCCTAGGATATAGATCTTCCACTTCATTTTTTACACCTTCCAATTTTCCTAAATTCATACTTTGTACATTCCACATTTTAATTATTAATGGATGTTTGCAGCCATTTCTTCTTATTTTGAGTCATTCCACATGAGTAAATGAAGGTCCCAAAGGCTTTATTTCAGCTACATTCATCATTAAGGTTGACTCTATTTTGAGGAGGCAGCTCTTCCCTAGTCAAATTTGGAGTGCCTTCCAGCCTGAGGGGCTCATCTTCTGGAGCTATACCAGACAATGTTCTGCTGTTATGCATAAGGTTTTTACTGGTCAATTTTTTAGAAGTAGATGGCCAGGTCCTTTTTCCTAGTCTGTCTTAGTCTGGAAGCTCAGCTGAAACCTGTCCACTATGGGTGACACTGCTGATATTTGAAATACCAGTGGCAAAGCTTCCAACATCACAGCAACATGCAAGCCACCACAGTACAATAAACTGATAGATGAGCGGTAAATTCTATGGGCAAAATATTTAAGGAAGCAGGAAGAATCAATAGAAGATGGAAGGAATACACAGAGTCACTGTACCAAAAAGAATTGGTCAACACTGGATCATTTCAGGAGGTAGCATATGATCAAGAGCTGATGGTACTGAAAGAAGTCCAAGCTGCACTGAAGGCACTGGTGAAAAAAAAAAAAAGGCTCCAGGAATTGATGGAATACCAGTTGAGATGTTTCAACAAATGGATGCAATGCTGGAAGCACTCACTCATCTGTGCCAAGAAATTTGGAAGACAGCTACCTGGCCAACCTACTGGAAGAGATCCATATTTGTACCCATTCCAAAGAAAGGTGATCCAACAGAATGCAGAAATTATCAAACAATATCATTAATATCACACACAAGTAAAATTTTGCTGAAGATCATTCAAAAGCAGTTCCAGCAGTATATCAACAGGGAACTGCCAGAAATTCAAGCCAGATTCAGAAGAGGAAGTGGAGTGAAGGATATTATTGCTGATGTCAGACGGATCTTGGGTGAATGCAGAGAATACCAGAAAGATGGTTACCTATGTTTCACTGACTATGCAAAGGCATTTAACTGTGTAGATCATAACAAATTATGGATAACATTGCAAAGAATGGGAATTCCAGAACCCTGAATTATGCTCATGCAGAACCTGTACATAGATCAAGAGGCAATTGTTTGAACAGAATTCGGGAATACTGAGTGGTTTTAAGTCAGAAAAGATGTGCATCAGAGTTGTGTTCTTTCACTATACTTACTCAGTCTGTATGCTGAGCAAATAATCCGGGAAGCTGGACTATACAAACACAGCATCAGAATTGGAAGAAGACTCATTAACCACCTGCCATATGCAGATAACACAACTTTGCTTGCTGAAAGTGAAGAGGACTTGAAGCACTTACTGATGAAGATCAAAGAGGATAGCCTTCAGCATGGATTATATCTCAACATACAGAAAACAAAAATCCTCATTGTCTGTTCTCTGCCCGTTTCTTATTCCATTTGGTGCTTGACTGAGTTCTTTATTGTTTCATTTGATGCTTAGGGTTCCATGATTAACATTTGTGTCTGTTTTACTTAGTTTTTAGGGTCTTTGCTGCAGAGGGACTGCACTGTACTTCTGTCTATAGCATCCTGTTGGCTCTGCCTTCTCCTTTTATCCAATTCTACCCAAAGCAGTGTACAAATACAATGCAATCCTGATCCAAATACCAACAGCATTCTTTAACGAGATGGAAAAAGAAATCATTAACTTGATGTTGAAGGGAAAGAGGCCCCAGATAAGTAAAGCACTATTGAAGAAGAAGAATAGAGTAGGAGGTCTCAAACTACCTGACCTCACAAGCTACTGTACAGCTACGATAGTCAAAAAAGACTGGTACTGGTACAACGACAGACACATTGACCAATGGAACAGAATCAAGAAACCAGATGTAAATCCGTCCACCTACAGTCACCTGATCTTCGACAAAGGCCCAAAGTCCATTAAATGTGGAAAAGTCAGCCTTTTTGACAAAAGTGTTGGCAAAACTGGATGTCCACCTGTAAAAAAATGAAACAAGACCCATACCTCACACCATACACATAAACTAATTCAAAATTGATCACAGATCTAAATATAATACCAAAAACTATAAGGATCATAGAAGAAAAAATAGGGTCAATGCTAGAGACCATAATACGCAGCATAAATAGGATACAAACCATAACTAACAATACATAAACTCCAGAAGATAAGCTAGATAACCGAGATCTTCTAAAAATTAAACACTTATGCTCAACAAAAGACTTCACCAAAAGAGTAAAAAGAGAACCTACAGACTGGGGGAAAAAAATTGGCTATGACATATCCAACAAAGATCTAATCTCTAAACTCTATAGGAAAATCCAACACCTCTACAACAAAAATACAAATAATCCAATTAAAAAATGGGTGAAGGATATGAACAGACACTTCACCAAAGAAGACATTCAGGTGACTAACAGACACATGAGGAAATGCTTGTAATCACCAGCCATTAGAGAAATGCAAATCAAAACTACGATGAGATACCATCTCACACCGACATTACTGGCACGAATCAAAAAAACAGAAATAACAAATATTGGAGAAGCTGTGGGGAGATTGGAACTCTTATGCTGATGGGAATACAAAATGGTACAACCATTTTGGAAAACAATATGGCACTTCCTTAAAAAGCTAAAAATAGAAATAACATACGATCTAGTAATCCCACTCCTAGGAATATATCCTAGAGAAATAAGAGCCGTCACACAAATGGATGTATGCACACCCATATTCACTGCAGCATTATTCACAATAGCAAAAAGATGGAAGCAACATAAGTGCCCGTCAACAAATGAATGGATAAACAAACTATGGTACATAAAAACAGTGGAATACTATGCAACAGTAAAGAACAATGATGAAGCCATGAAACATCTCAGAACATGGATAAATCTGGAGAGAATTATGGTGAATGAAATAAGTCAATCACAAAAGGACAAATACTGTATGAGATCACTATTATAAAAACTCATGAAAAGGTTTACACACAGAAAGAAACAATCTTTGATAGTTACAAGAGAGGGGAAGGGTAAGGAGGGCAAAACACTAACTAGCCAATAGATAAGTGGTAATTTTGGTGAAGTGTAAGAAGTACCCAATATTGGGGAATCAGCACAACTTGACCAACACGAAGTCATAGAAACTTCATAGACACATCCAAACTCCCTGAAGGACTAAGTTACTGAACTGAAGGCTGGGGACCATGGTCTCAGGGGACATCTAGCTGACCTGGCATGAAATAGTTTATGAAGAAAAAGTTCTACATCCTATCTTGGTGAGTAGTATCTGGGGTCTTAAAAGCTTGTGAGTGGCCATTTAAGATATTCCACTGGTCCCACCCCACCTGGAGCTAGGGAGAATGAAGAAAACAAAACATACAGGGGAAAGATTAGTCCAAAGAACTAATGAACCACAGCTACCACAGCCTCCACCAGACTGAGTCCAGCACAACTATATAGTGCTTGGCTACCACCACCGACTGCTCTGACAGGGATCACAATAGAGGGTCCCCAACAGAGGGAAGAAAAATGTAGAACAAAACTCAAACTCACAGAAAAAGACCAAACTTACTTGTCTGATAGAGACTGGAGAAACCCCAACGGTAGGCCCCTAGACACCCTTTTAACTCAGTACTGAAGTCACTCCTGAGGTTCACCCTTTAGCCAAAGATTGGATGGGCCCATAAAACAAACAATAATACACGTAGCTCAACCATGTATACGAGACTAAATGGGCACACCAGCCCAGGACCAAGGATGAGAAGGCAGTAAGGGACAGGAAAACTGGATGAATGGAAATGGGGAACCCAGTGTTGAGAAGGGGAGAGTGTTAAAACATCACGGGGTTGGCAATCAGTTTTGAAAAACACTATGTGTATTAATTGTTTAATGAGAAACTAATTTGCCCTGTAAATCTTCATCTACAGCACAATTTAAAGAAAAAACTTCACACATGGACCAATAAACAACATACTGATAAACAGAGAAAAAATTGAAGTTGTCAAGGATTTCATTTTGCTTGGATCGACAATCAATGCCCATGGAAGCAACAGTCAATAAATCAAATGATGTATTACATTGGGCATATCTGCTGCAAGAGACCTCTTTCAAGTGTTAAAAAGCAAAAATGTCACTTTGAGGACTAAGGCGTGCCTGACCCAAGCCATGGTATTTTCAGTTGCCTCATATGCATGCAAAAGCTGGACAATGAATAAGGAAGACCAAAGAAGAATTTATGCCCTTGAATTATGGTGTTGGTGAAGAATATTGAACATATCATGGACTGCTAGAAGAAGGAACAAGTCTGTCTTGGAAGAAGTACAGCCAGAATGTTCCTTAGAAGTTAGTATGGTAAAACTTCATCTCATGTACTTTGGACATGTTATCAGGAGGGACCAGTCCCTGGAGAAGGACATCATGCTTGGTAAAGTAGAGGGTCAGCACAGAAGGGGAAGACCCTCAATGAGATGGATTGGCACCGTGGCTGCAACAATGGGCTCAAACATAACAATGATTGTGAGGATGGCACAGTACTGGGCAGTGTTTCATTCTGTTGTACATAGGGTCACTATGAGTCAGAACCAACTTGATGGCACCTAACAACAATAGAAACTATAACTATAAAATTATGGTCCTAAATATTTAGTAGTACTTTTATACTTTAATATATATAAAATAAATATTTCCTTACTCAGAGTTTCAAAAATATGTCCCTTGTTTTCATTTCACAGTCAATTCTGGGACACCCTAGTCTGGTAAACCTTAGAGTGAAAATTCTAGGAAAGGAAAGAATTTTTATCATAATAAGTATTCTCTTTATTTCCCTGTCTCTTAAGATTGTTTCAGAGCGTTTGTTATATTTTCATAGTTTGATTAATTTCCCTCTGGAGAAGGTCAAGTTCGCTAGAACATTTGATATCATTATTTAAAAATGAAGTAGATGTTACATGTTTATTAAAAGTGATCCTCAAGAGTGATTCAGAAACCAGGAGGCCTACAGCGATATTTTTTGCTTCAATAATCTTGCTGGCACACTTACATACTTGGATTTGAAAGCTAGCTCAAATTAATCTTTTACACACTGATCAATAGTTGATGGAAGTGGTTTCAAGTATTGAAACCACAAAGTTCCACTATATTTACAGATACAAATTTAAGCAAATCTTCATGATGTCACTGTATTTTGAAATCACGTACCTTAACCATGGGACTTAAATCTGCATGGCACTGAGCCAGGAGATCCATTAACCATTGGCTCCACCACAAAATTCTTTCCTTTTCTGGGACATGGGATTGGACCATCTCTGAACTGAACCCCAAATTGTCCTTACCCTATATCCTTGCAATGATCCTCAGTGATGTCACCTTCAAGGAGTTTGGTTGGAGCTTATACAGATTGCCTATATTTCCTTTCTCTCAGGGGTCAACCACAGAGCCAGAGAAATGACTCATAGACCATTCTTCACCAAAGTCCCAGGAGAGAGAGGGCCACCTCGTGCCTCTCCAGTTTCCCTCTCAGATGGCCAAAGCCACCAGCACAATCACTAATCTTCCCAGCAAGTCCCGTTTGCCAGCATTATCATTGTGCCGATCAGAGTCAGGTGCTTTCCCTCCTCCGCACTGAACCAGGTACGGGTCAAAAATGACAGGAGAGAGGGAGACAAGGAATTTCAAATCAGATGGTTCAAAGGGGCAGGGTTCGTGTTTCCAAATTAAACTTAATGTTATAGGGGCTACGCAGGTGACAAACAGCAGAGATGTTTCATTTCTCTCCAGCTTCATACCAACACCAAAGTTCTTTCAGATTAGTAACAGTAGCCACCATCTCAGAGAGCTCCTCCCCTTCAGTTTATGTGTGACCCATGATCTCCAGACACCATCACCCTCAAATAAAGTGAAATGAAATCACAGGGCCTTGATGCCTCCCAACAAACTCAAACGTCCATACTCACATAATAAACCCATTTGTCATCAAATTGATTCTGACTCATGGAGACCCCATGTGTTTCAGAGTAGAACTGTGCTCCATAAGGTTGTCAATGACTGTGACCTCATGGAAGTAGATCACCAGGCCTTTCTTCCAAGGTGCCTCTGGATCGATTCATGATTAGCAGCCAAGCACCTAACCGTTTGCGCCACCCAGGGACCTATGTTCCTAGTCTGTCTGAGTCTGGAATCTCCACATCATAAATGCAGCATTTTCTGAGGACCAGTTTTTACACAATATAATTCTGGGTGCTGAGGAGATATCAAAAAATCACAAGAGATTTTTCCTGCTCTGAAAAAAAAGTATAATCTTATTAAAGAGTCAAGACTAGCAACAAGAAATGATTTGAAAATAGTGCAAGACAATATTTAATCAGAAACCCTAATGTAAGTTAGAGAGACCAAAATGGTAGATACAAGGCATTCTGGTGTATGTGGTCTTGGGAAAAGCATTCACTCTTTCTGGACTTCAGTTTCCTTGTCAATTTTTTGCTTTGTTTTGTTTTTAGGTAGGACTAATATTAATCCCTTACTATCTGTCTTAGCCATCTAGTGCTGCTTAACAGAAATATCACGAGCAGATGGCTTTAACAAACAGAAATTTCTTTCTTCACAGAAAGTAAGCTAAAAGTCCAAATTCAGGGTGTCAGCTCCAGGGGAAGACTTTCTCTCCCTGCCAGCTCTGGAAGAAGGTCCTTCTCGTCAATCTTCCCCTGGATTAGGAGCTTCTCTGCATAGGAACCCCAGGTCCAATGGATGCGCTCTGCTCTTGGCACTGCTTTCTTGGTGGTATGAGGTCCCCAACTCTCTGCTTGCTTCTCTTTTATCTCTTGTTAGATAAAAGGTGGTGTAAACCACACCCCAAGGAAACTCACTTTATATTGGATCAGGGATGTGACCTCAGTAAGGGTGTTACAATCCCACCCTAATCCTCTTTAACATAAAATTACAATCACAAAATGGAGGA